>NW_028167353.1:0-137934 GCF_963513975.1 Fringilla coelebs | reverse complement strand
TTGCAGCTTGAAATTGGAAGGAAAGCCTCAGATTTAGCAGCCAGAGCTTCAGGAGGAGCAGCAGCGAGCACAGCATCGCTTTTGCAGCAGCTCCTTCCATGTGCATGTTTTTGGGAGTGGAAAGGCTTGCAGAGTGTTCAAGTAGCTTTTTCTCTCCGCTGGAAAGCTGCACGCTCAGTGCCAGTGTTCTGCAGCTTCTTTCTTCACGTTTCAGCAGCTAGCACGCTCTCCGTGTGCAGGAGAAGCGGCTGAGGCTTCCTTGCCGGAGAAGCGGCACCTTCGCCGGCAGAGAGCCTCTGGCCGGCCGCGGTGCGCTCCGGAGCGGGGGCTTGTGCCGAAAGAGGCCGGGAACAGGCGCTTACCTTCGGACAGCTCCGGATGCCCGTCTAATGCGTCTCTTGTCGCCTACACGGCAGGGAAAAGCTTTTCCACTCTGTCTAGGAAGGAGAAAGTGTGCCAGCACAGCAAATGCCTCCCGGACTTTCCCTGCAATTCAGCAAGTGCTTTGCAGCTTGAAATTGGAAGGAAAGCCTCAGATTTAGCAGCCAGAGCTTCAGGAGGAGCAGCAGCGAGCACAGCATCGCTTTTGCAGCAGCTCCTTCCATGTGCATGTTTTTGGGAGTGGAAAGGCTTGCAGAGTGTTCAAGTAGCTTTTTCTCTCCGCTGGAAAGCTGCACGCTCAGTGCCAGTGTTCTGCAGCTTCTTTCTTCACGTTTCAGCAGCTAGCACGCTCTCCGTGTGCAGGAGAAGCGGCTGAGGCTTCCTTGCCGGAGACGAGGCACCTTCGCCGGCAGAGAGCCTCTGGCCGGCCGCGGTGCGCTCCGGAGCGGGGGCTTGTGCCGAAAGAGGCCGGGAACAGGCGCTTACCTTCGGACAGCTCCGGATGCCCGTCTAATGCGTCTCTTGTCGCCTACACGGCAGGGAAAAGCTTTTCCACTCTGTCTAGGAAGGAGAAAGCGTGCCAGCAGAGCAAATGCCTCCCGGACTTTCCCTGCAATTCAGCAAGTGCTTTGCAGCTTGAAATTGGAAGGAAAGCCTCAGATTTAGCAGCCAGAGCTTCAGGAGCAGCAGCAGCGAGCACAGCATCGCTTTTGCAGCAGCTCCTTCCATGTGCATGTTTTTGGGAGTGGAAAGGCTTGCAGAGTGTTCAAGTAGCTTTTTCTCTCCGCTGGAAAGCTGCACGCTCAGTGCCAGTGTTCTGCAGCTTCTTTCTTCACGTTTCAGCAGCTAGCACGCTCTCCGTGTGCAGGAGAAGCGGCTGAGGCTTCCTTGCCGGAGACGAGGCACCTTCGCCGGCAGAGAGCCTCCGGCCGGCCGCGGTGCGCTCCGGAGCGGGGGCTTGTGCCGAAAGAGGCCGGGAACAGGCGCTTACCTTCGGACAGCTCCGGATGCCCGTCTAATGCGTCTCTTGTCGCCTACACGGCAGGGAAAAGCTTTTCCACTCTGTCTAGGAAGGAGAAAGTGTGCCAGCAGAGCAAATGCCTCCCGGACTTTCCCTGCAATTCAGCAAGTGCTTTGCAGCTTGAAATTGGAAGGAAAGCCTCAGATTTAGCAGCCAGAGCTTCAGGAGGAGCAGCAGCGAGCACAGCATCGCTTTTGCAGCAGCTCCTTCCATGTGCATGTTTTTGGGAGTGGAAAGGCTTGCAGAGTGTTCAAGTAGCTTTTTCTCTCCGCTGGAAAGCTGCACGCTCAGTGCCAGTGTTCTGCAGCTTCTTTCTTCACGTTTCAGCAGCTAGCACGCTCTCCGTGTGCAGGAGAAGCGGCTGAGGCTTCCTTGCCGGAGACGAGGCACCTTCGCCGGCAGAGAGCCTCCGGCCGGCCGCGGTGCGCTCCGGAGCGGGGGCTTGTGCCGAAAGAGGCCGGGAACAGGCGCTTACCTTCGGACAGCTCCGGATGCCCGTCTAATGCGTCTCTTGTCGCCTACACGGCAGGGAAAAGCTTTTCCACTCTGTCTAGGAAGGAGAAAGTGTGCCAGCACAGCAAATGCCTCCCGGACTTTCCCTGCAATTCAGCAAGTGCTTTGCAGCTTGAAATTGGAAGGAAAGCCTCAGATTTAGCAGCCAGAGCTTCAGGAGGAGCAGCAGCGAGCACAGCATCGCTTTTGCAGCAGCTCCTTCCATGTGCATGTTTTTGGGAGTGGAAAGGCTTGCAGAGTGTTCAAGTAGCTTTTTCTCTCCGCTGGAAAGCTGCAGGCTCAGTGCCAGTGTTCTGCAGCTTCTTTCTTCACGTTTCAGCAGCTAGCACGCTCTCCGTGTGCAGGAGAAGCGGCTGAGGCTTCCTTGCCGGAGACGAGGCACCTTCGCCGGCAGAGAGCCTCCGGCCGGCCGCGGTGCGCTCCGGAGCGGGGGCTTGTGCCGAAAGAGGCCGGCAACAGGCGCTTACCTTCGGACAGCTCCGGATGCCCGTCTAATGCGTCTCTTGTCGCCTACACGGCAGGGAAAAGCTTTTCCACTCTGTCTAGGAAGGAGAAAGTGTGCCAGCAGAGCAAATGCCTCCCGGACTTTCCCTGCAATTCAGCAAGTGCTTTGCAGCTTGAAATTGGAAGGAAAGCCTCAGATTTAGCAGCCAGAGCTTCAGGAGGAGCAGCAGCGAGCACAGCATCGCTTTTGCAGCAGCTCCTTCCATGTGCATGTTTTTGGGAGTGGAAAGGCTTGCAGAGTGTTCAAGTAGCTTTTTCTCTCCGCTGGAAAGCTGCACGCTCAGTGCCAGTGTTCTGCAGCTTCTTTCTTCACGTTTCAGCAGCTAGCACGCTCTCCGTGTGCAGGAGAAGCGGCTGAGGCTTCCTTGCCGGAGACGAGGCACCTTCGCCGGCAGAGAGCCTCCGGCCGACCGCGGTGCGCTCCGGAGCGGGGGCTTGTGCCGAAAGAGGCCGGGAACAGGCGCTTACCTTCGGACAGCTCCGGATGCCCGTCTAATGCGTCTCTTGTCGCCTACACGGCAGGGAAAAGCTTTTCCACTCTGTCTAGGAAGGAGAAAGTGTGCCAGCAGAGCAAATGCCTCCCGGACTTTCCCTGCAATTCAGCAAGTGCTTTGCAGCTTGAAATTGGAAGGAAAGCCTCAGATTTAGCAGCCAGAGCTTCAGGAGGAGCAGCAGCGAGCACAGCATCGCTTTTGCAGCAGCTCCTTCCATGTGCATGTTTTTGGGAGTGGAAAGGCTTGCAGAGTGTTCAAGTAGCTTTTTCTCTCCGCTGGAAAGCTGCACGCTCAGTGCCAGTGTTCTGCAGCTTCTTTCTTCACGTTTCAGCAGCTAGCACGCTCTCCGTGTGCAGGAGAAGCGGCTGAGGCTTCCTTGCCGGAGACGAGGCACCTTCGCCGGCAGAGAGCCTCCGGCCGGCCGCGGTGCGCTCCGGAGCGGGGGCTTGTGCCGAAAGAGGCCGGGAACAGGCGCTTACCTTCGGACAGCTCCGGATGCCCGTCTAATGCGTCTCTTGTCGCCTACACGGCAGGGAAAAGCTTTTCCACTCTGTCTAGGAAGGAGAAAGTGTGCCAGCACAGCAAATGCCTCCCGGACTTTCCCTGCAATTCAGCAAGTGCTTTGCAGCTTGAAATTGGAAGGAAAGCCTCAGATTTAGCAGCCAGAGCTTCAGGAGGAGCAGCAGCGAGCACAGCATCGCTTTTGCAGCAGCTCCTTCCATGTGCATGTTTTTGGGAGTGGAAAGGCTTGCAGAGTGTTCAAGTAGCTTTTTCTCTCCGCTGGAAAGCTGCACGCTCAGTGCCAGTGTTCTGCAGCTTCTTTCTTCACGTTTCAGCAGCTAGCACGCTCTCCGTGTGCAGGAGAAGCGGCTGAGGCTTCCTTGCCGGAGACGAGGCACCTTCGCCGGCAGAGAGCCTCCGGCCGGCCGCGGTGCGCTCCGGAGCGGGGGCTTGTGCCGAAAGAGGCCGGGAACAGGCGCTTACCTTCGGACAGCTCCGGATGCCCGTCTAATGCGTCTCTTGTCGCCTACACGGCAGGGAAAAGCTTTTCCACTCTGTCTAGGAAGGAGAAAGTGTGCCAGCAGAGCAAATGCCTCCCGGACTTTCCCTGCAATTCAGCAAGTGCTTTGCAGCTTGAAATTGGAAGGAAAGCCTCAGATTTAGCAGCCAGAGCTTCAGGAGGAGCAGCAGCGAGCACAGCATCGCTTTTGCAGCAGCTCCTTCCATGTGCATGTTTTTGGGAGTGGAAAGGCTTGCAGAGTGTTCAAGTAGCTTTTTCTCTCCGCTGGAAAGCTGCACGCTCAGTGCCAGTGTTCTGCAGCTTCTTTCTTCACGTTTCAGCAGCTAGCACGCTCTCCGTGTGCAGGAGAAGCGGCTGAGGCTTCCTTGCCGGAGACGAGGCACCTTCGCCGGCAGAGAGCCTCCGGCCGGCCGCGGTGCGCTCCGGAGCGGGGGCTTGTGCCGAAAGAGGCCGGGAACAGGCGCTTACCTTCGGACAGCTCCGGATGCCCGTCTAATGCGTCTCTTGTCGCCTACACGGCAGGGAAAAGCTTTTCCACTCTGTCTAGGAAGGAGAAAGTGTGCCAGCACAGCAAATGCCTCCCGGACTTTCCCTGCAATTCAGCAAGTGCTTTGCAGCTTGAAATTGGAAGGAAAGCCTCAGATTTAGCAGCCAGAGCTTCAGGAGGAGCAGCAGCGAGCACAGCATCGCTTTTGCAGCAGCTCCTTCCATGTGCATGTTTTTGGGAGTGGAAAGGCTTGCAGAGTGTTCAAGTAGCTTTTTCTCTCCGCTGGAAAGCTGCACGCTCAGTGCCAGTGTTCTGCAGCTTCTTTCTTCACGTTTCAGCAGCTAGCACGCTCTCCGTGTGCAGGAGAAGCGGCTGAGGCTTCCTTGCCGGAGACGAGGCACCTTCGCCGGCAGAGAGCCTCCGGCCGGCCGCGGTGCGCTCCGGAGCGGGGGCTTGTGCCGAAAGAGGCCGGGAACAGGCGCTTACCTTCGGACAGCTCCGGATGCCCGTCTAATGCGTCTCTTGTCGCCTACACGGCAGGGAAAAGCTTTTCCACTCTGTCTGGGAAGGAGAAAGTGTGCCAGCAGAGCAAATGCATCCCGGACTTTCCCTGCAATTCAGCAAGTGCTTTGCAGCTTGAAATTGGAAGGAAAGCCTCAGATTTAGCAGCCAGAGCTTCAGGAGCAGCAGCAGCGAGCACAGCATCGCTTTTGCAGCAGCTCCTTCCATGTGCATGTTTTTGGGAGTGGAAAGGCTTGCAGAGTGTTCAAGTAGCTTTTTCTCTCCGCTGGAAAGCTGCACGCTCAGTGCCAGTGTTCTGCAGCTTCTTTCTTCACGTTTCAGCAGCTAGCACGCTCTCCGTGTGCAGGAGAAGCGGCTGAAGCTTCCTTGCCGGAGAAGCGGCACCTTCGCCGGCAGAGAGCCTCCGGCCGGCCGCGGTGCGCTCCGGAGCGGGGGCTTGTGCCGAAAGAGGCCGGCAACAGGCGCTTACCTTCGGACAGCTCCGGATGCCCGTCTAATGCGTCTCTTGTCGCCTACACGGCAGGGAAAAGCTTTTCCACTCTGTCTAGGAAGGAGAAAGTGTGCCAGCACAGCAAATGCCTCCAGGACTTTCCCTGCAATTCAGCAAGTGCTTTGCAGCTTGAAATTGGAAGGAAAGCCTCAGATTTAGCAGCCAGAGCTTCAGGAGCAGCAGCAGCGAGCACAGCATCGCTTTTGCAGCAGCTCCTTCCATGTGCATGTTTTTGGGAGTGGAAAGGCTTGCAGAGTGTTCAAGTAGCTTTTTCTCTCCGCTGGAAAGCTGCACGCTCAGTGCCAGTGTTCTGCAGCTTCTTTCTTCACGTTTCAGCAGCTAGCACGCTCTCCGTGTGCAGGAGAAGCGGCTGAAGCTTCCTTGCCGGAGAAGCGGCACCTTCGCCGGCAGAGAGCCTCCGGCCGGCCGCGGTGCGCTCCGGAGCGGGGGCTTGTGCCGAAAGAGGCCGGCAACAGGCGCTTACCTTCGGACAGCTCCGGATGCCCGTCTAATGCGTCTCTTGTCGCCTACACGGCAGGGAAAAGCTTTTCCACTCTGTCTAGGAAGGAGAAAGTGTGCCAGCACAGCAAATGCCTCCAGGACTTTCCCTGCAATTCAGCAAGTGCTTTGCAGCTTGAAATTGGAAGGAAAGCCTCAGATTTAGCAGCCAGAGCTTCAGGAGGAGCAGCAGCGAGCACAGCATCGCTTTTGCAGCAGCTCCTTCCATGTGCATGTTTTTGGGAGTGGAAAGGCTTGCAGAGTGTTCAAGTAGCTTTTTCTCTCCGCTGGAAAGCTGCACGCTCAGTGCCAGTGTTCTGCAGCTTCTTTCTTCACGTTTCAGCAGCTAGCACGCTCTCCGTGTGCAGGAGAAGCGGCTGAGGCTTCCTTGCCGGAGACGAGGCACCTTCGCCGGCAGAGAGCCTCCGGCCGGCCGCGGTGCGCTCCGGAGCGGGGGCTTGTGCCGAAAGAGGCCGGGAACAGGCGCTTACCTTCGGACAGCTCCGGATGCCCGTCTAATGCGTCTCTTGTCGCCTACACGGCAGGGAAAAGCTTTTCCACTCTGTCTAGGAAGGAGAAAGTGTGCCAGCACAGCAAATGCCTCCCGGACTTTCCCTGCAATTCAGCAAGTGCTTTGCAGCTTGAAATTGGAAGGAAAGCCTCAGATTTAGCAGCCAAAGCTTCAGGAGGAGCAGCAGCGAGCACAGCATCGCTTTTGCAGCAGCTCCTTCCATGTGCATGTTTTTGGGAGTGGAAAGGCTTGCAGAGCGTTCAAGTAGCTTTTTCTCTCCGCTGGAAAGCTGCACGCTCAGTGCCAGTGTTCTGCAGCTTCTTTCTTCACGTTTCAGCAGCTAGCACGCTCTCCGTGTGCAGGAGAAGCGGCTGAGGCTTCCTTGCCGGAGACGAGGCGCCTTCGCCGGCAGAGAGCCTCCGGCCGGCCGCGGTGCGCTCCGGAGCGGGGGCTTGTGCCGAAAGAGGCCGGGAACAGGCGCTTACCTTCGGACAGCTCCGGATGCCCGTCTAATGCGTCTCTTGTCGCCTACACGGCAGGGAAAAGCTTTTCCACTCTGTCTAGGAAGGAGAAAGTGTGCCAGCACAGCAAATGCCTCCCGGACTTTCCCTGCAATTCAGCAAGTGCTTTGCAGCTTGAAATTGGAAGGAAAGCCTCAGATTTAGCAGCCAGAGCTTCAGGAGGAGCAGCAGCGAGCACAGCATCGCTTTTGCAGCAGCTCCTTCCATGTGCATGTTTTTGGGAGTGGAAAGGCTTGCAGAGTGTTCAAGTAGCTTTTTCTCTCCGCTGGAAAGCTGCACGCTCAGTGCCAGTGTTCTGCAGCTTCTTTCTTCACGTTTCAGCAGCTAGCACGCTCTCCGTGTGCAGGAGAAGCGGCTGAAGCTTCCTTGCCGGAGAAGCGGCACCTTCGCCGGCAGAGAGCCTCCGGCCGGCCGCGGTGCGCTCCGGAGCGGGGGCTTGTGCCGAAAGAGGCCGGCAACAGGCGCTTACCTTCGGACAGCTCCGGATGCCCGTCTAATGCGTCTCTTGTCGCCTACACGGCAGGGAAAAGCTTTTCCACTCTGTCTAGGAAGGAGAAAGTGTGCCAGCACAGCAAATGCCTCCAGGACTTTCCCTGCAATTCAGCAAGTGCTTTGCAGCTTGAAATTGGAAGGAAAGCCTCAGATTTAGCAGCCAGAGCTTCAGGAGCAGCAGCAGCGAGCACAGCATCGCTTTTGCAGCAGCTCCTTCCATGTGCATGTTTTTGGGAGTGGAAAGGCTTGCAGAGTGTTCAAGTAGCTTTTTCTCTCCGCTGGAAAGCTGCACGCTCAGTGCCAGTGTTCTGCAGCTTCTTTCTTCACGTTTCAGCAGCTAGCACGCTCTCCGTGTGCAGGAGAAGCGGCTGAGGCTTCCTTGCCGGAGACGAGGCACCTTCGCCGGCAGAGAGCCTCCGGCCGGCCGCGGTGCGCTCCGGAGCGGGGGCTTGTGCCGAAAGAGGCCGGGAACAGGCGCTTACCTTCGGACAGCTCCGGATGCCCGTCTAATGCGTCTCTTGTCGCCTACACGGCAGGGAAAAGCTTTTCCACTCTGTCTAGGAAGGAGAAAGTGTGCCAGCACAGCAAATGCCTCCCGGACTTTCCCTGCAATTCAGCAAGTGCTTTGCAGCTTGAAATTGGAAGGAAAGCCTCAGATTTAGCAGCCAAAGCTTCAGGAGGAGCAGCAGCGAGCACAGCATCGCTTTTGCAGCAGCTCCTTCCATGTGCATGTTTTTGGGAGTGGAAAGGCTTGCAGAGCGTTCAAGTAGCTTTTTCTCTCCGCTGGAAAGTTGCACGCTCAGTGCCAGTGTTCTGCAGCTTCTTTCTTCACGTTTCAGCAGCTAGCACGCTCTCCGTGTGCAGGAGAAGCGGCTGAGGCTTCCTTGCCGGAGACGAGGCGCCTTCGCCGGCAGAGAGCCTCCGGCCGGCCGCGGTGCGCTCCGGAGCGGGGGCTTGTGCCGAAAGAGGCCGGGAACAGGCGCTTACCTTCGGACAGCTCCGGATGCCCGTCTAATGCGTCTCTTGTCGCCTACACGGCAGGGAAAAGCTTTTCCACTCTGTCTAGGAAGGAGAAAGTGTGCCAGCACAGCAAATGCCTCCCGGACTTTCCCTGCAATTCAGCAAGTGCTTTGCAGCTTGAAATTGGAAGGAAAGCCTCAGATTTAGCAGCCAGAGCTTCAGGAGGAGCAGCAGCGAGCACAGCATCGCTTTTGCAGCAGCTCCTTCCATGTGCATGTTTTTGGGAGTGGAAAGGCTTGCAGAGTGTTCAAGTAGCTTTTTCTCTCCGCTGGAAAGCTGCACGCTCAGTGCCAGTGTTCTGCAGCTTCTTTCTTCACGTTTCAGCAGCTAGCACGCTCTCCGTGTGCAGGAGAAGCGGCTGAGGCTTCCTTGCCGGAGACGAGGCACCTTCGCCGGCAGAGAGCCTCCGGCCGGCCGCGGTGCGCTCCGGAGCGGGGGCTTGTGCCGAAAGAGGCCGGGAACAGGCGCTTACCTTCGGACAGCTCCGGATGCCCGTCTAATGCGTCTCTTGTCGCCTACACGGCAGGGAAAAGCTTTTCCACTCTGTCTGGGAAGGAGAAAGTGTGCCAGCAGAGCAAATGCATCCCGGACTTTCCCTGCAATTCAGCAAGTGCTTTGCAGCTTGAAATTGGAAGGAAAGCCTCAGATTTAGCAGCCAGAGCTTCAGGAGGAGCAGCAGCGAGCACAGCATCGCTTTTGCAGCAGCTCCTTCCATGTGCATGTTTTTGGGAGTGGAAAGGCTTGCAGAGTGTTCAAGTAGCTTTTTCTCTCCGCTGGAAAGCTGCAGGCTCAGTGCCAGTGTTCTGCAGCTTCTTTCTTCACGTTTCAGCAGCTAGCACGCTCTCCGTGTGCAGGAGAAGCGGCTGAGGCTTCCTTGCCGGAGAAGCGGCACCTTCGCCGGCAGAGAGCCTCTGGCCGGCCGCGGTGCGCTCCGGAGCGGGGGCTTGTGCCGAAAGAGGCCGGGAACAGGCGCTTACCTTCGGACAGCTCCGGATGCCCGTCTAATGCGTCTCTTGTCGCCTACACGGCAGGGAAAAGCTTTTCCACTCTGTCTAGGAAGGAGAAAGTGTGCCAGCACAGCAAATGCCTCCCGGACTTTCCCTGCAATTCAGCAAGTGCTTTGCAGCTTGAAATTGGAAGGAAAGCCTCAGATTTAGCAGCCAGAGCTTCAGGAGGAGCAGCAGCGAGCACAGCATCGCTTTTGCAGCAGCTCCTTCCATGTGCATGTTTTTGGGAGTGGAAAGGCTTGCAGAGTGTTCAAGTAGCTTTTTCTCTCCGCTGGAAAGCTGCACGCTCAGTGCCAGTGTTCTGCAGCTTCTTTCTTCACGTTTCAGCAGCTAGCACGCTCTCCGTGTGCAGGAGAAGCGGCTGAGGCTTCCTTGCCGGAGACGAGGCACCTTCGCCGGCAGAGAGCCTCCGGCCGACCGCGGTGCGCTCCGGAGCGGGGGCTTGTGCCGAAAGAGGCCGGGAACAGGCGCTTACCTTCGGACAGCTCCGGATGCCCGTCTAATGCGTCTCTTGTCGCCTACACGGCAGGGAAAAGCTTTTCCACTCTGTCTAGGAAGGAGAAAGCGTGCCAGCAGAGCAAATGCCTCCCGGACTTTCCCTGCAATTCAGCAAGTGCTTTGCAGCTTGAAATTGGAAGGAAAGCCTCAGATTTAGCAGCCAGAGCTTCAGGAGGAGCAGCAGCGAGCACAGCATCGCTTTTGCAGCAGCTCCTTCCATGTGCATGTTTTTGGGAGTGGAAAGGCTTGCAGAGTGTTCAAGTAGCTTTTTCTCTCCGCTGGAAAGCTGCACGCTCAGTGCCAGTGTTCTGCAGCTTCTTTCTTCACGTTTCAGCAGCTAGCACGCTCTCCGTGTGCAGGAGAAGCGGCTGAGGCTTCCTTGCCGGAGACGAGGCACCTTCGCCGGCAGAGAGCCTCCGGCCGGCCGCGGTGCGCTCCGGAGCGGGGGCTTGTGCCGAAAGAGGCCGGGAACAGGCGCTTACCTTCGGACAGCTCCGGATGCCCGTCTAATGCGTCTCTTGTCGCCTACACGGCAGGGAAAAGCTTTTCCACTCTGTCTAGGAAGGAGAAAGTGTGCCAGCACAGCAAATGCCTCCCGGACTTTCCCTGCAATTCAGCAAGTGCTTTGCAGCTTGAAATTGGAAGGAAAGCCTCAGATTTAGCAGCCAGAGCTTCAGGAGGAGCAGCAGCGAGCACAGCATCGCTTTTGCAGCAGCTCCTTCCATGTGCATGTTTTTGGGAGTGGAAAGGCTTGCAGAGTGTTCAAGTAGCTTTTTCTCTCCGCTGGAAAGCTGCACGCTCAGTGCCAGTGTTCTGCAGCTTCTTTCTTCACGTTTCAGCAGCTAGCACGCTCTCCGTGTGCAGGAGAAGCGGCTGAAGCTTCCTTGCCGGAGAAGCGGCACCTTCGCCGGCAGAGAGCCTCCGGCCGGCCGCGGTGCGCTCCGGAGCGGGGGCTTGTGCCGAAAGAGGCCGGCAACAGGCGCTTACCTTCGGACAGCTCCGGATGCCCGTCTAATGCGTCTCTTGTCGCCTACACGGCAGGGAAAAGCTTTTCCACTCTGTCTAGGAAGGAGAAAGTGTGCCAGCACAGCAAATGCCTCCAGGACTTTCCCTGCAATTCAGCAAGTGCTTTGCAGCTTGAAATTGGAAGGAAAGCCTCAGATTTAGCAGCCAGAGCTTCAGGAGCAGCAGCAGCGAGCACAGCATCGCTTTTGCAGCAGCTCCTTCCATGTGCATGTTTTTGGGAGTGGAAAGGCTTGCAGAGTGTTCAAGTAGCTTTTTCTCTCCGCTGGAAAGCTGCACGCTCAGTGCCAGTGTTCTGCAGCTTCTTTCTTCACGTTTCAGCAGCTAGCACGCTCTCCGTGTGCAGGAGAAGCGGCTGAGGCTTCCTTGCCGGAGACGAGGCACCTTCGCCGGCAGAGAGCCTCCGGCCGGCCGCGGTGCGCTCCGGAGCGGGGGCTTGTGCCGAAAGAGGCCGGGAACAGGCGCTTACCTTCGGACAGCTCCGGATGCCCGTCTAATGCGTCTCTTGTCGCCTACACGGCAGGGAAAAGCTTTTCCACTCTGTCTAGGAAGGAGAAAGTGTGCCAGCACAGCAAATGCCTCCCGGACTTTCCCTGCAATTCAGCAAGTGCTTTGCAGCTTGAAATTGGAAGGAAAGCCTCAGATTTAGCAGCCAGAGCTTCAGGAGGAGCAGCAGCGAGCACAGCATCGCTTTTGCAGCAGCTCCTTCCATGTGCATGTTTTTGGGAGTGGAAAGGCTTGCAGAGTGTTCAAGTAGCTTTTTCTCTCCGCTGGAAAGCTGCACGCTCAGTGCCAGTGTTCTGCAGCTTCTTTCTTCACGTTTCAGCAGCTAGCACGCTCTCCGTGTGCAGGAGAAGCGGCTGAGGCTTCCTTGCCGGAGACGAGGCACCTTCGCCGGCAGAGAGCCTCCGGCCGGCCGCGGTGCGCTCCGGAGCGGGGGCTTGTGCCGAAAGAGGCCGGGAACAGGCGCTTACCTTCGGACAGCTCCGGATGCCCGTCTAATGCGTCTCTTGTCGCCTACACGGCAGGGAAAAGCTTTTCCACTCTGTCTAGGAAGGAGAAAGTGTGCCAGCACAGCAAATGCATCCCGGACTTTCCCTGCAATTCAGCAAGTGCTTTGCAGCTTGAAATTGGAAGGAAAGCCTCAGATTTAGCAGCCAGAGCTTCAGGAGGAGCAGCAGCGAGCACAGCATCGCTTTTGCAGCAGCTCCTTCCATGTGCATGTTTTTGGGAGTGGAAAGGCTTGCAGAGTGTTCAAGTAGCTTTTTCTCTCCGCTGGAAAGCTGCACGCTCAGTGCCAGTGTTCTGCAGCTTCTTTCTTCACGTTTCGGCAGCTAGCACGCTCTCCGTGTGCAGGAGAAGCGGCTGAGGCTTCCTTGCCGGAGACGAGGCACCTTCGCCGGCAGAGAGCCTCCGGCCGGCCGCGGTGCGCTCCGGAGCGGGGGCTTGTGCCGAAAGAGGCCGGGAACAGGCGCTTACCTTCGGACAGCTCCGGATGCCCGTCTAATGCGTCTCTTGTCGCCTACACGGCAGGGAAAAGCTTTTCCACTCTGTCTAGGAAGGAGAAAGTGTGCCAGCACAGCAAATGCCTCCCGGACTTTTCCTGCAATTCAGCAAGTGCTTTGCAGCTTGAAATTGGAAGGAAAGCCTCAGATTTAGCAGCCAGAGCTTCAGGAGGAGCAGCAGCGAGCACAGCATCGCTTTTGCAGCAGCTCCTTCCATGTGCATGTTTTTGGGAGTGGAAAGGCTTGCAGAGTGTTCAAGTAGCTTTTTCTCTCCGCTGGAAAGCTGCACGCTCAGTGCCAGTGTTCTGCAGCTTCTTTCTTCACGTTTCAGCAGCTAGCACGCTCTCCGTGTGCAGGAGAAGCGGCTGAGGCTTCCTTGCCGGAGACGAGGCACCTTCACCGGCAGAGAGCGTCTGGCCGGCCGCGGTGCGCTCCGGAGCGGGGGCTTGTGCCGAAAGAGGCCGGCAACAGGCGCTTACCTTCGGACAGCTCCGGATGCCCGTCTAATGCGTCTCTTGTCGCCTACACGGCAGGGAAAAGCTTTTCCACTCTGTCTAGGAAGGAGAAAGTGTGCCAGCAGAGCAAATGCCTCCCGGACTTTCCCTGCAATTCAGCAAGTGCTTTGCAGCTTGAAATTGGAAGGAAAGCCTCAGATTTAGCAGCCAGAGCTTCAGGAGCAGCAGCAGCGAGCACAGCATCGCTTTTGCAGCAGCTCCTTCCATGTGCATGTTTTTGGGAGTGGAAAGGCTTGCAGAGTGTTCAAGTAGCTTTTTCTCTCCGCTGGAAAGCTGCACGCTCAGTGCCAGTGTTCTGCAGCTTCTTTCTTCACGTTTCAGCAGCTAGCACGCTCTCCGTGTGCAGGAGAAGCGGCTGAGGCTTCCTTGCCGGAGACGAGGCACCTTCGCCGGCAGAGAGCCTCCGGCCGGCCGCGGTGCGCTCCGGAGCGGGGGCTTGTGCCGAAAGAGGCCGGGAACAGGCGCTTACCTTCGGACAGCTCCGGATGCCCGTCTAATGCGTCTCTTGTCGCCTACACGGCAGGGAAAAGCTTTTCCACTCTGTCTAGGAAGGAGAAAGTGTGCCAGCAGAGCAAATGCCTCCCGGACTTTCCCTGCAATTCAGCAAGTGCTTTGCAGCTTGAAATTGGAAGGAAAGCCTCAGATTTAGCAGCCAGAGCTTCAGGAGGAGCAGCAGCGAGCACAGCATCGCTTTTGCAGCAGCTCCTTCCATGTGCATGTTTTTGGGAGTGGAAAGGCTTGCAGAGTGTTCAAGTAGCTTTTTCTCTCCGCTGGAAAGCTGCACGCTCAGTGCCAGTGTTCTGCAGCTTCTTTCTTCACGTTTCAGCAGCTATAACGCTCTCCGTGTGCAGGAGAAGCGGCTGAGGCTTCCTTGCCGGAGACGAGGCACCTTCGCCGGCAGAGAGCCTCCGGCCGGCCGCGGTGCGCTCCGGAGCGGGGGCTTGTGCCGAAAGAGGCCGGGAACAGGCGCTTACCTTCGGACAGCTCCGGATGCCCGTCTAATGCGTCTCTTGTCGCCTACACGGCAGGGAAAAGCTTTTCCACTCTGTCTAGGAAGGAGAAAGTGTGCCAGCAGAGCAAATGCCTCCCGGACTTTCCCTGCAATTCAGCAAGTGCTTTGCAGCTTGAAATTGGAAGGAAAGCCTCAGATTTAGCAGCCAGAGCTTCAGGAGGAGCAGCAGCGAGCACAGCATCGCTTTTGCAGCAGCTCCTTCCATGTGCATGTTTTTGGGAGTGGAAAGGCTTGCAGAGTGTTCAAGTAGCTTTTTCTCTCCGCTGGAAAGCTGCACGCTCAGTGCCAGTGTTCTGCAGCTTCTTTCTTCACGTTTCAGCAGCTAGCACGCTCTCCGTGTGCAGGAGAAGCGGCTGAGGCTTCCTTGCCGGAGACGAGGCACCTTCGCCGGCAGAGAGCCTCCGGCCGACCGCGGTGCGCTCCGGAGCGGGGGCTTGTGCCGAAAGAGGCCGGGAACAGGCGCTTACCTTCGGACAGCTCCGGATGCCCGTCTAATGCGTCTCTTGTCGCCTACACGGCAGGGAAAAGCTTTTCCACTCTGTCTAGGAAGGAGAAAGTGTGCCAGCAGAGCAAATGCCTCCCGGACTTTCCCTGCAATTCAGCAAGTGCTTTGCAGCTTGAAATTGGAAGGAAAGCCTCAGATTTAGCAGCCAGAGCTTCAGGAGGAGCAGCAGCGAGCACAGCATCGCTTTTGCAGCAGCTCCTTCCATGTGCATGTTTTTGGGAGTGGAAAGGCTTGCAGAGTGTTCAAGTAGCTTTTTCTCTCCGCTGGAAAGCTGCACGCTCAGTGCCAGTGTTCTGCAGCTTCTTTCTTCACGTTTCAGCAGCTAGCACGCTCTCCGTGTGCAGGAGAAGCGGCTGAGGCTTCCTTGCCGGAGACGAGGCACCTTCGCCGGCAGAGAGCCTCCGGCCGGCCGCGGTGCGCTCCGGAGCGGGGGCTTGTGCCGAAAGAGGCCGGGAACAGGCGCTTACCTTCGGACAGCTCCGGATGCCCGTCTAATGCGTCTCTTGTCGCCTACACGGCAGGGAAAAGCTTTTCCACTCTGTCTAGGAAGGAGAAAGTGTGCCAGCAGAGCAAATGCCTCCCGGACTTTCCCTGCAATTCAGCAAGTGCTTTGCAGCTTGAAATTGGAAGGAAAGCCTCAGATTTAGCAGCCAGAGCTTCAGGAGGAGCAGCAGCGAGCACAGCATCGCTTTTGCAGCAGCTCCTTCCATGTGCATGTTTTTGGGAGTGGAAAGGCTTGCAGAGTGTTCAAGTAGCTTTTTCTCTCCGCTGGAAAGCTGCACGCTCAGTGCCAGTGTTCTGCAGCTTCTTTCTTCACGTTTCAGCAGCTAGCACGCTCTCCGTGTGCAGGAGAAGCGGCTGAGGCTTCCTTGCCGGAGACGAGGCACCTTCGCCGGCAGAGAGCCTCCGGCCGGCCGCGGTGCGCTCCGGAGCGGGGGCTTGTGCCGAAAGAGGCCGGCAACAGGCGCTTACCTTCGGACAGCTCCGGATGCCCGTCTAATGCGTCTCTTGTCGCCTACACGGCAGGGAAAAGCTTTTCCACTCTGTCTAGGAAGGAGAAAGTGTGCCAGCACAGCAAATGCCTCCCGGACTTTCCCTGCAATTCAGCAAGTGCTTTGCAGCTTGAAATTGGAAGGAAAGCCTCAGATTTAGCAGCCAGAGCTTCAGGAGGAGCAGCAGCGAGCACAGCATCGCTTTTGCAGCAGCTCCTTCCATGTGCATGTTTTTGGGAGTGGAAAGGCTTGCAGAGTGTTCAAGTAGCTTTTTCTCTCCGCTGGAAAGCTGCACGCTCAGTGCCAGTGTTCTGCAGCTTCTTTCTTCACGTTTCAGCAGCTAGCACGCTCTCCGTGTGCAGGAGAAGCGGCTGAGGCTTCCTTGCCGGAGACGAGGCACCTTCGCCGGCAGAGAGCCTCCGGCCGGCCGCGGTGCGCTCCGGAGCGGGGGCTTGTGCCGAAAGAGGCCGGGAACAGGCGCTTACCTTCGGACAGCTCCGGATGCCCGTCTAATGCGTCTCTTGTCGCCTACACGGCAGGGAAAAGCTTTTCCACTCTGTCTGGGAAGGAGAAAGTGTGCCAGCAGAGCAAATGCATCCCGGACTTTCCCTGCAATTCAGCAAGTGCTTTGCAGCTTGAAATTGGAAGGAAAGCCTCAGATTTAGCAGCCAGAGCTTCAGGAGCAGCAGCAGCGAGCACAGCATCGCTTTTGCAGCAGCTCCTTCCATGTGCATGTTTTTGGGAGTGGAAAGGCTTGCAGAGTGTTCAAGTAGCTTTTTCTCTCCGCTGGAAAGCTGCACGCTCAGTGCCAGTGTTCTGCAGCTTCTTTCTTCACGTTTCAGCAGCTAGCACGCTCTCCGTGTGCAGGAGAAGCGGCTGAAGCTTCCTTGCCGGAGAAGCGGCACCTTCGCCGGCAGAGAGCCTCCGGCCGGCCGCGGTGCGCTCCGGAGCGGGGGCTTGTGCCGAAAGAGGCCGGCAACAGGCGCTTACCTTCGGACAGCTCCGGATGCCCGTCTAATGCGTCTCTTGTCGCCTACACGGCAGGGAAAAGCTTTTCCACTCTGTCTAGGAAGGAGAAAGTGTGCCAGCACAGCAAATGCCTCCAGGACTTTCCCTGCAATTCAGCAAGTGCTTTGCAGCTTGAAATTGGAAGGAAAGCCTCAGATTTAGCAGCCAGAGCTTCAGGAGCAGCAGCAGCGAGCACAGCATCGCTTTTGCAGCAGCTCCTTCCATGTGCATGTTTTTGGGAGTGGAAAGGCTTGCAGAGTGTTCAAGTAGCTTTTTCTCTCCGCTGGAAAGCTGCACGCTCAGTGCCAGTGTTCTGCAGCTTCTTTCTTCACGTTTCAGCAGCTAGCACGCTCTCCGTGTGCAGGAGAAGCGGCTGAAGCTTCCTTGCCGGAGAAGCGGCACCTTCGCCGGCAGAGAGCCTCCGGCCGGCCGCGGTGCGCTCCGGAGCGGGGGCTTGTGCCGAAAGAGGCCGGCAACAGGCGCTTACCTTCGGACAGCTCCGGATGCCCGTCTAATGCGTCTCTTGTCGCCTACACGGCAGGGAAAAGCTTTTCCACTCTGTCTAGGAAGGAGAAAGTGTGCCAGCACAGCAAATGCCTCCAGGACTTTCCCTGCAATTCAGCAAGTGCTTTGCAGCTTGAAATTGGAAGGAAAGCCTCAGATTTAGCAGCCAGAGCTTCAGGAGGAGCAGCAGCGAGCACAGCATCGCTTTTGCAGCAGCTCCTTCCATGTGCATGTTTTTGGGAGTGGAAAGGCTTGCAGAGTGTTCAAGTAGCTTTTTCTCTCCGCTGGAAAGCTGCACGCTCAGTGCCAGTGTTCTGCAGCTTCTTTCTTCACGTTTCAGCAGCTAGCACGCTCTCCGTGTGCAGGAGAAGCGGCTGAGGCTTCCTTGCCGGAGACGAGGCACCTTCGCCGGCAGAGAGCCTCCGGCCGGCCGCGGTGCGCTCCGGAGCGGGGGCTTGTGCCGAAAGAGGCCGGGAACAGGCGCTTACCTTCGGACAGCTCCGGATGCCCGTCTAATGCGTCTCTTGTCGCCTACACGGCAGGGAAAAGCTTTTCCACTCTGTCTAGGAAGGAGAAAGTGTGCCAGCACAGCAAATGCCTCCCGGACTTTCCCTGCAATTCAGCAAGTGCTTTGCAGCTTGAAATTGGAAGGAAAGCCTCAGATTTAGCAGCCAAAGCTTCAGGAGGAGCAGCAGCGAGCACAGCATCGCTTTTGCAGCAGCTCCTTCCATGTGCATGTTTTTGGGAGTGGAAAGGCTTGCAGAGCGTTCAAGTAGCTTTTTCTCTCCGCTGGAAAGCTGCACGCTCAGTGCCAGTGTTCTGCAGCTTCTTTCTTCACGTTTCAGCAGCTAGCACGCTCTCCGTGTGCAGGAGAAGCGGCTGAGGCTTCCTTGCCGGAGACGAGGCGCCTTCGCCGGCAGAGAGCCTCCGGCCGGCCGCGGTGCGCTCCGGAGCGGGGGCTTGTGCCGAAAGAGGCCGGGAACAGGCGCTTACCTTCGGACAGCTCCGGATGCCCGTCTAATGCGTCTCTTGTCGCCTACACGGCAGGGAAAAGCTTTTCCACTCTGTCTAGGAAGGAGAAAGTGTGCCAGCACAGCAAATGCCTCCCGGACTTTCCCTGCAATTCAGCAAGTGCTTTGCAGCTTGAAATTGGAAGGAAAGCCTCAGATTTAGCAGCCAGAGCTTCAGGAGGAGCAGCAGCGAGCACAGCATCGCTTTTGCAGCAGCTCCTTCCATGTGCATGTTTTTGGGAGTGGAAAGGCTTGCAGAGTGTTCAAGTAGCTTTTTCTCTCCGCTGGAAAGCTGCACGCTCAGTGCCAGTGTTCTGCAGCTTCTTTCTTCACGTTTCAGCAGCTAGC
This sequence comes from Fringilla coelebs, assembly GCF_963513975.1. NCBI lineage: Eukaryota > Metazoa > Chordata > Aves > Passeriformes > Fringillidae > Fringilla > Fringilla coelebs. Next base: position 119,532 of record NW_028167353.1, on the reverse strand, counting down.
ACGCTCTCCGTGTGCAGGAGAAGCGGCTGAAGCTTCCTTGCCGGAGAAGCGGCACCTTCGCCGGCAGAGAGCCTCCGGCCGGCCGCGGTGCGCTCCGGAGCGGGGGCTTGTGCCGAAAGAGGCCGGCAACAGGCGCTTACCTTCGGACAGCTCCGGATGCCCGTCTAATGCGTCTCTTGTCGCCTACACGGCAGGGAAAAGCTTTTCCACTCTGTCTAGGAAGGAGAAAGTGTGCCAGCACAGCAAATGCCTCCAGGACTTTCCCTGCAATTCAGCAAGTGCTTTGCAGCTTGAAATTGGAAGGAAAGCCTCAGATTTAGCAGCCAGAGCTTCAGGAGCAGCAGCAGCGAGCACAGCATCGCTTTTGCAGCAGCTCCTTCCATGTGCATGTTTTTGGGAGTGGAAAGGCTTGCAGAGTGTTCAAGTAGCTTTTTCTCTCCGCTGGAAAGCTGCACGCTCAGTGCCAGTGTTCTGCAGCTTCTTTCTTCACGTTTCAGCAGCTAGCACGCTCTCCGTGTGCAGGAGAAGCGGCTGAGGCTTCCTTGCCGGAGACGAGGCACCTTCGCCGGCAGAGAGCCTCCGGCCGGCCGCGGTGCGCTCCGGAGCGGGGGCTTGTGCCGAAAGAGGCCGGGAACAGGCGCTTACCTTCGGACAGCTCCGGATGCCCGTCTAATGCGTCTCTTGTCGCCTACACGGCAGGGAAAAGCTTTTCCACTCTGTCTAGGAAGGAGAAAGTGTGCCAGCACAGCAAATGCCTCCCGGACTTTCCCTGCAATTCAGCAAGTGCTTTGCAGCTTGAAATTGGAAGGAAAGCCTCAGATTTAGCAGCCAAAGCTTCAGGAGGAGCAGCAGCGAGCACAGCATCGCTTTTGCAGCAGCTCCTTCCATGTGCATGTTTTTGGGAGTGGAAAGGCTTGCAGAGCGTTCAAGTAGCTTTTTCTCTCCGCTGGAAAGTTGCACGCTCAGTGCCAGTGTTCTGCAGCTTCTTTCTTCACGTTTCAGCAGCTAGCACGCTCTCCGTGTGCAGGAGAAGCGGCTGAGGCTTCCTTGCCGGAGACGAGGCGCCTTCGCCGGCAGAGAGCCTCCGGCCGGCCGCGGTGCGCTCCGGAGCGGGGGCTTGTGCCGAAAGAGGCCGGGAACAGGCGCTTACCTTCGGACAGCTCCGGATGCCCGTCTAATGCGTCTCTTGTCGCCTACACGGCAGGGAAAAGCTTTTCCACTCTGTCTAGGAAGGAGAAAGTGTGCCAGCACAGCAAATGCCTCCCGGACTTTCCCTGCAATTCAGCAAGTGCTTTGCAGCTTGAAATTGGAAGGAAAGCCTCAGATTTAGCAGCCAGAGCTTCAGGAGGAGCAGCAGCGAGCACAGCATCGCTTTTGCAGCAGCTCCTTCCATGTGCATGTTTTTGGGAGTGGAAAGGCTTGCAGAGTGTTCAAGTAGCTTTTTCTCTCCGCTGGAAAGCTGCACGCTCAGTGCCAGTGTTCTGCAGCTTCTTTCTTCACGTTTCAGCAGCTAGCACGCTCTCCGTGTGCAGGAGAAGCGGCTGAGGCTTCCTTGCCGGAGACGAGGCACCTTCGCCGGCAGAGAGCCTCCGGCCGGCCGCGGTGCGCTCCGGAGCGGGGGCTTGTGCCGAAAGAGGCCGGGAACAGGCGCTTACCTTCGGACAGCTCCGGATGCCCGTCTAATGCGTCTCTTGTCGCCTACACGGCAGGGAAAAGCTTTTCCACTCTGTCTGGGAAGGAGAAAGTGTGCCAGCAGAGCAAATGCATCCCGGACTTTCCCTGCAATTCAGCAAGTGCTTTGCAGCTTGAAATTGGAAGGAAAGCCTCAGATTTAGCAGCCAGAGCTTCAGGAGGAGCAGCAGCGAGCACAGCATCGCTTTTGCAGCAGCTCCTTCCATGTGCATGTTTTTGGGAGTGGAAAGGCTTGCAGAGTGTTCAAGTAGCTTTTTCTCTCCGCTGGAAAGCTGCAGGCTCAGTGCCAGTGTTCTGCAGCTTCTTTCTTCACGTTTCAGCAGCTAGCACGCTCTCCGTGTGCAGGAGAAGCGGCTGAGGCTTCCTTGCCGGAGAAGCGGCACCTTCGCCGGCAGAGAGCCTCTGGCCGGCCGCGGTGCGCTCCGGAGCGGGGGCTTGTGCCGAAAGAGGCCGGGAACAGGCGCTTACCTTCGGACAGCTCCGGATGCCCGTCTAATGCGTCTCTTGTCGCCTACACGGCAGGGAAAAGCTTTTCCACTCTGTCTAGGAAGGAGAAAGTGTGCCAGCACAGCAAATGCCTCCCGGACTTTCCCTGCAATTCAGCAAGTGCTTTGCAGCTTGAAATTGGAAGGAAAGCCTCAGATTTAGCAGCCAGAGCTTCAGGAGGAGCAGCAGCGAGCACAGCATCGCTTTTGCAGCAGCTCCTTCCATGTGCATGTTTTTGGGAGTGGAAAGGCTTGCAGAGTGTTCAAGTAGCTTTTTCTCTCCGCTGGAAAGCTGCACGCTCAGTGCCAGTGTTCTGCAGCTTCTTTCTTCACGTTTCAGCAGCTAGCACGCTCTCCGTGTGCAGGAGAAGCGGCTGAGGCTTCCTTGCCGGAGACGAGGCACCTTCGCCGGCAGAGAGCCTCCGGCCGACCGCGGTGCGCTCCGGAGCGGGGGCTTGTGCCGAAAGAGGCCGGGAACAGGCGCTTACCTTCGGACAGCTCCGGATGCCCGTCTAATGCGTCTCTTGTCGCCTACACGGCAGGGAAAAGCTTTTCCACTCTGTCTAGGAAGGAGAAAGCGTGCCAGCAGAGCAAATGCCTCCCGGACTTTCCCTGCAATTCAGCAAGTGCTTTGCAGCTTGAAATTGGAAGGAAAGCCTCAGATTTAGCAGCCAGAGCTTCAGGAGGAGCAGCAGCGAGCACAGCATCGCTTTTGCAGCAGCTCCTTCCATGTGCATGTTTTTGGGAGTGGAAAGGCTTGCAGAGTGTTCAAGTAGCTTTTTCTCTCCGCTGGAAAGCTGCACGCTCAGTGCCAGTGTTCTGCAGCTTCTTTCTTCACGTTTCAGCAGCTAGCACGCTCTCCGTGTGCAGGAGAAGCGGCTGAGGCTTCCTTGCCGGAGACGAGGCACCTTCGCCGGCAGAGAGCCTCCGGCCGGCCGCGGTGCGCTCCGGAGCGGGGGCTTGTGCCGAAAGAGGCCGGGAACAGGCGCTTACCTTCGGACAGCTCCGGATGCCCGTCTAATGCGTCTCTTGTCGCCTACACGGCAGGGAAAAGCTTTTCCACTCTGTCTAGGAAGGAGAAAGTGTGCCAGCACAGCAAATGCCTCCCGGACTTTCCCTGCAATTCAGCAAGTGCTTTGCAGCTTGAAATTGGAAGGAAAGCCTCAGATTTAGCAGCCAGAGCTTCAGGAGGAGCAGCAGCGAGCACAGCATCGCTTTTGCAGCAGCTCCTTCCATGTGCATGTTTTTGGGAGTGGAAAGGCTTGCAGAGTGTTCAAGTAGCTTTTTCTCTCCGCTGGAAAGCTGCACGCTCAGTGCCAGTGTTCTGCAGCTTCTTTCTTCACGTTTCAGCAGCTAGCACGCTCTCCGTGTGCAGGAGAAGCGGCTGAAGCTTCCTTGCCGGAGAAGCGGCACCTTCGCCGGCAGAGAGCCTCCGGCCGGCCGCGGTGCGCTCCGGAGCGGGGGCTTGTGCCGAAAGAGGCCGGCAACAGGCGCTTACCTTCGGACAGCTCCGGATGCCCGTCTAATGCGTCTCTTGTCGCCTACACGGCAGGGAAAAGCTTTTCCACTCTGTCTAGGAAGGAGAAAGTGTGCCAGCACAGCAAATGCCTCCAGGACTTTCCCTGCAATTCAGCAAGTGCTTTGCAGCTTGAAATTGGAAGGAAAGCCTCAGATTTAGCAGCCAGAGCTTCAGGAGCAGCAGCAGCGAGCACAGCATCGCTTTTGCAGCAGCTCCTTCCATGTGCATGTTTTTGGGAGTGGAAAGGCTTGCAGAGTGTTCAAGTAGCTTTTTCTCTCCGCTGGAAAGCTGCACGCTCAGTGCCAGTGTTCTGCAGCTTCTTTCTTCACGTTTCAGCAGCTAGCACGCTCTCCGTGTGCAGGAGAAGCGGCTGAGGCTTCCTTGCCGGAGACGAGGCACCTTCGCCGGCAGAGAGCCTCCGGCCGGCCGCGGTGCGCTCCGGAGCGGGGGCTTGTGCCGAAAGAGGCCGGGAACAGGCGCTTACCTTCGGACAGCTCCGGATGCCCGTCTAATGCGTCTCTTGTCGCCTACACGGCAGGGAAAAGCTTTTCCACTCTGTCTAGGAAGGAGAAAGTGTGCCAGCACAGCAAATGCATCCCGGACTTTCCCTGCAATTCAGCAAGTGCTTTGCAGCTTGAAATTGGAAGGAAAGCCTCAGATTTAGCAGCCAGAGCTTCAGGAGGAGCAGCAGCGAGCACAGCATCGCTTTTGCAGCAGCTCCTTCCATGTGCATGTTTTTGGGAGTGGAAAGGCTTGCAGAGTGTTCAAGTAGCTTTTTCTCTCCGCTGGAAAGCTGCACGCTCAGTGCCAGTGTTCTGCAGCTTCTTTCTTCACGTTTCGGCAGCTAGCACGCTCTCCGTGTGCAGGAGAAGCGGCTGAGGCTTCCTTGCCGGAGACGAGGCACCTTCGCCGGCAGAGAGCCTCCGGCCGGCCGCGGTGCGCTCCGGAGCGGGGGCTTGTGCCGAAAGAGGCCGGGAACAGGCGCTTACCTTCGGACAGCTCCGGATGCCCGTCTAATGCGTCTCTTGTCGCCTACACGGCAGGGAAAAGCTTTTCCACTCTGTCTAGGAAGGAGAAAGTGTGCCAGCACAGCAAATGCCTCCCGGACTTTTCCTGCAATTCAGCAAGTGCTTTGCAGCTTGAAATTGGAAGGAAAGCCTCAGATTTAGCAGCCAGAGCTTCAGGAGGAGCAGCAGCGAGCACAGCATCGCTTTTGCAGCAGCTCCTTCCATGTGCATGTTTTTGGGAGTGGAAAGGCTTGCAGAGTGTTCAAGTAGCTTTTTCTCTCCGCTGGAAAGCTGCACGCTCAGTGCCAGTGTTCTGCAGCTTCTTTCTTCACGTTTCAGCAGCTAGCACGCTCTCCGTGTGCAGGAGAAGCGGCTGAGGCTTCCTTGCCGGAGACGAGGCACCTTCACCGGCAGAGAGCGTCTGGCCGGCCGCGGTGCGCTCCGGAGCGGGGGCTTGTGCCGAAAGAGGCCGGGAACAGGCGCTTACCTTCGGACAGCTCCGGATGCCCGTCTAATGCGTCTCTTGTCGCCTACACGGCAGGGAAAAGCTTTTCCACTCTGTCTAGGAAGGAGAAAGTGTGCCAGCAGAGCAAATGCCTCCCGGACTTTCCCTGCAATTCAGCAAGTGCTTTGCAGCTTGAAATTGGAAGGAAAGCCTCAGATTTAGCAGCCAGAGCTTCAGGAGCAGCAGCAGCGAGCACAGCATCGCTTTTGCAGCAGCTCCTTCCATGTGCATGTTTTTGGGAGTGGAAAGGCTTGCAGAGTGTTCAAGTAGCTTTTTCTCTCCGCTGGAAAGCTGCACGCTCAGTGCCAGTGTTCTGCAGCTTCTTTCTTCACGTTTCAGCAGCTAGCACGCTCTCCGTGTGCAGGAGAAGCGGCTGAGGCTTCCTTGCCGGAGACGAGGCACCTTCGCCGGCAGAGAGCCTCCGGCCGGCCGCGGTGCGCTCCGGAGCGGGGGCTTGTGCCGAAAGAGGCCGGGAACAGGCGCTTACCTTCGGACAGCTCCGGATGCCCGTCTAATGCGTCTCTTGTCGCCTACACGGCAGGGAAAAGCTTTTCCACTCTGTCTAGGAAGGAGAAAGTGTGCCAGCAGAGCAAATGCCTCCCGGACTTTCCCTGCAATTCAGCAAGTGCTTTGCAGCTTGAAATTGGAAGGAAAGCCTCAGATTTAGCAGCCAGAGCTTCAGGAGGAGCAGCAGCGAGCACAGCATCGCTTTTGCAGCAGCTCCTTCCATGTGCATGTTTTTGGGAGTGGAAAGGCTTGCAGAGTGTTCAAGTAGCTTTTTCTCTCCGCTGGAAAGCTGCACGCTCAGTGCCAGTGTTCTGCAGCTTCTTTCTTCACGTTTCAGCAGCTATAACGCTCTCCGTGTGCAGGAGAAGCGGCTGAGGCTTCCTTGCCGGAGACGAGGCACCTTCGCCGGCAGAGAGCCTCCGGCCGGCCGCGGTGCGCTCCGGAGCGGGGGCTTGTGCCGAAAGAGGCCGGGAACAGGCGCTTACCTTCGGACAGCTCCGGATGCCCGTCTAATGCGTCTCTTGTCGCCTACACGGCAGGGAAAAGCTTTTCCACTCTGTCTAGGAAGGAGAAAGTGTGCCAGCAGAGCAAATGCCTCCCGGACTTTCCCTGCAATTCAGCAAGTGCTTTGCAGCTTGAAATTGGAAGGAAAGCCTCAGATTTAGCAGCCAGAGCTTCAGGAGGAGCAGCAGCGAGCACAGCATCGCTTTTGCAGCAGCTCCTTCCATGTGCATGTTTTTGGGAGTGGAAAGGCTTGCAGAGTGTTCAAGTAGCTTTTTCTCTCCGCTGGAAAGCTGCACGCTCAGTGCCAGTGTTCTGCAGCTTCTTTCTTCACGTTTCAGCAGCTAGCACGCTCTCCGTGTGCAGGAGAAGCGGCTGAGGCTTCCTTGCCGGAGACGAGGCACCTTCGCCGGCAGAGAGCCTCCGGCCGACCGCGGTGCGCTCCGGAGCGGGGGCTTGTGCCGAAAGAGGCCGGGAACAGGCGCTTACCTTCGGACAGCTCCGGATGCCCGTCTAATGCGTCTCTTGTCGCCTACACGGCAGGGAAAAGCTTTTCCACTCTGTCTAGGAAGGAGAAAGTGTGCCAGCAGAGCAAATGCCTCCCGGACTTTCCCTGCAATTCAGCAAGTGCTTTGCAGCTTGAAATTGGAAGGAAAGCCTCAGATTTAGCAGCCAGAGCTTCAGGAGGAGCAGCAGCGAGCACAGCATCGCTTTTGCAGCAGCTCCTTCCATGTGCATGTTTTTGGGAGTGGAAAGGCTTGCAGAGTGTTCAAGTAGCTTTTTCTCTCCGCTGGAAAGCTGCACGCTCAGTGCCAGTGTTCTGCAGCTTCTTTCTTCACGTTTCAGCAGCTAGCACGCTCTCCGTGTGCAGGAGAAGCGGCTGAGGCTTCCTTGCCGGAGACGAGGCACCTTCGCCGGCAGAGAGCCTCCGGCCGGCCGCGGTGCGCTCCGGAGCGGGGGCTTGTGCCGAAAGAGGCCGGGAACAGGCGCTTACCTTCGGACAGCTCCGGATGCCCGTCTAATGCGTCTCTTGTCGCCTACACGGCAGGGAAAAGCTTTTCCACTCTGTCTAGGAAGGAGAAAGTGTGCCAGCACAGCAAATGCCTCCCGGACTTTCCCTGCAATTCAGCAAGTGCTTTGCAGCTTGAAATTGGAAGGAAAGCCTCAGATTTAGCAGCCAGAGCTTCAGGAGGAGCAGCAGCGAGCACAGCATCGCTTTTGCAGCAGCTCCTTCCATGTGCATGTTTTTGGGAGTGGAAAGGCTTGCAGAGTGTTCAAGTAGCTTTTTCTCTCCGCTGGAAAGCTGCACGCTCAGTGCCAGTGTTCTGCAGCTTCTTTCTTCACGTTTCAGCAGCTAGCACGCTCTCCGTGTGCAGGAGAAGCGGCTGAGGCTTCCTTGCCGGAGACGAGGCACCTTCGCCGGCAGAGAGCCTCCGGCCGGCCGCGGTGCGCTCCGGAGCGGGGGCTTGTGCCGAAAGAGGCCGGCAACAGGCGCTTACCTTCGGACAGCTCCGGATGCCCGTCTAATGCGTCTCTTGTCGCCTACACGGCAGGGAAAAGCTTTTCCACTCTGTCTAGGAAGGAGAAAGTGTGCCAGCAGAGCAAATGCCTCCCGGACTTTCCCTGCAATTCAGCAAGTGCTTTGCAGCTTGAAATTGGAAGGAAAGCCTCAGATTTAGCAGCCAGAGCTTCAGGAGCAGCAGCAGCGAGCACAGCATCGCTTTTGCAGCAGCTCCTTCCATGTGCATGTTTTTGGGAGTGGAAAGGCTTGCAGAGTGTTCAAGTAGCTTTTTCTCTCCGCTGGAAAGCTGCACGCTCAGTGCCAGTGTTCTGCAGCTTCTTTCTTCACGTTTCAGCAGCTAGCACGCTCTCCGTGTGCAGGAGAAGCGGCTGAGGCTTCCTTGCCGGAGACGAGGCACCTTCGCCGGCAGAGAGCCTCTGGCCGGCCGCGGTGCGCTCCGGAGCGGGGGCTTGTGCCGAAAGAGGCCGGGAACAGGCGCTTACCTTCGGACAGCTCCGGATGCCCGTCTAATGCGTCTCTTGTCGCCTACACGGCAGGGAAAAGCTTTTCCACTCTGTCTAGGAAGGAGAAAGTGTGCCAGCACAGCAAATGCCTCCCGGACTTTCCCTGCAATTCAGCAAGTGCTTTGCAGCTTGAAATTGGAAGGAAAGCCTCAGATTTAGCAGCCAAAGCTTCAGGAGGAGATGCAGCGAGCACAGCATCGCTTTTGCAGCAGCTCCTTCCATGTGCATGTTTTTGGGAGTGGAAAGGCTTGCAGAGTGTTCAAGTAGCTTTTTCTCTCCGCTGGAAAGCTGCACGCTCAGTGCCAGTGTTCTGCAGCTTCTTTCTTCACGTTTCAGCAGCTAGCACGCTCTCCGTGTGCAGGAGAAGCGGCTGAGGCTTCCTTGCCGGAGACGAGGCACCTTCGCCGGCAGAGAGCCTCCGGCCGGCCGCGGTGCGCTCCGGAGCGGGGGCTTGTGCCGAAAGAGGCCGGGAACAGGCGCTTACCTTCGGACAGCTCCGGATGCCCGTCTAATGCGTCTCTTGTCGCCTACACGGCAGGGAAAAGCTTTTCCACTCTGTCTAGGAAGGAGAAAGTGTGCCAGCAGAGCAAATGCCTCCCGGACTTTCCCTGCAATTCAGCAAGTGCTTTGCAGCTTGAAATTGGAAGGAAAGCCTCAGATTTAGCAGCCAGAGCTTCAGGAGGAGCAGCAGCGAGCACAGCATCGCTTTTGCAGCAGCTCCTTCCATGTGCATGTTTTTGGGAGTGGAAAGGCTTGCAGAGTGTTCAAGTAGCTTTTTCTCTCCGCTGGAAAGCTGCACGCTCAGTGCCAGTGTTCTGCAGCTTCTTTCTTCACGTTTCAGCAGCTAGCACGCTCTCCGTGTGCAGGAGAAGCGGCTGAGGCTTCCTTGCCGGAGACGAGGCACCTTCGCCGGCAGAGAGCCTCCGGCCGGCCGCGGTGCGCTCCGGAGCGGGGGCTTGTGCCGAAAGAGGCCGGGAACAGGCGCTTACCTTCGGACAGCTCCGGATGCCCGTCTAATGCGTCTCTTGTCGCCTACACGGCAGGGAAAAGCTTTTCCACTCTGTCTAGGAAGGAGAAAGTGTGCCAGCACAGCAAATGCCTCCCGGACTTTCCCTGCAATTCAGCAAGTGCTTTGCAGCTTGAAATTGGAAGGAAAGCCTCAGATTTAGCAGCCAGAGCTTCAGGAGGAGCAGCAGCGAGCACAGCATCGCTTTTGCAGCAGCTCCTTCCATGTGCATGTTTTTGGGAGTGGAAAGGCTTGCAGAGTGTTCAAGTAGCTTTTTCTCTCCGCTGGAAAGCTGCACGCTCAGTGCCAGTGTTCTGCAGCTTCTTTCTTCACGTTTCAGCAGCTAGCACGCTCTCCGTGTGCAGGAGAAGCGGCTGAGGCTTCCTTGCCGGAGACGAGGCACCTTCGCCGGCAGAGAGCCTCCGGCCGGCCGCGGTGCGCTCCGGAGCGGGGGCTTGTGCCGAAAGAGGCCGGGAACAGGCGCTTACCTTCGGACAGCTCCGGATGCCCGTCTAATGCGTCTCTTGTCGCCTACACGGCAGGGAAAAGCTTTTCCACTCTGTCTAGGAAGGAGAAAGTGTGCCAGCACAGCAAATGCCTCCCGGACTTTCCCTGCAATTCAGCAAGTGCTTTGCAGCTTGAAATTGGAAGGAAAGCCTCAGATTTAGCAGCCAGAGCTTCAGGAGGAGCAGCAGCGAGCACAGCATCGCTTTTGCAGCAGCTCCTTCCATGTGCATGTTTTTGGGAGTGGAAAGGCTTGCAGAGTGTTCAAGTAGCTTTTTCTCTCCGCTGGAAAGCTGCACGCTCAGTGCCAGTCTTCTGCAGCTTCTTTCTTCACGTTTCAGCAGCTAGCACGCTCTCCGTGTGCAGGAGAAGCGGCTGAGGCTTCCTTGCCGGAGACGAGGCACCTTCGCCGGCAGAGAGCCTCTGGCCGGCCGCGGTGCGCTCCGGAGCGGGGGCTTGTGCCGAAAGAGGCCGGCAACAGGCGCTTACCTTCGGACAGCTCCGGATGCCCGTCTAATGCGTCTCTTGTCGCCTACACGGCAGGGAAAAGCTTTTCCACTCTGTCTAGGAAGGAGAAAGTGTGCCAGCACAGCAAATGCCTCCCGGACTTTCCCTGCAATTCAGCAAGTGCTTTGCAGCTTGAAATTGGAAGGAAAGCCTCAGATTTAGCAGCCAGAGCTTCAGGAGCAGCAGCAGCGAGCACAGCATCGCTTTTGCAGCAGCTCCTTCCATGTGCATGTTTTTGGGAGTGGAAAGGCTTGCAGAGTGTTCAAGTAGCTTTTTCTCTCCGCTGGAAAGCTGCACGCTCAGTGCCAGTGTTCTGCAGCTTCTTTCTTCACGTTTCAGCAGCTAGCACGCTCTCCGTGTGCAGGAGAAGCGGCTGAGGCTTCCTTGCCGGAGACGAGGCACCTTCGCCGGCAGAGAGCCTCCGGCCGGCCGCGGTGCGCTCCGGAGCGGGGGCTTGTGCCGAAAGAGGCCGGGAACAGGCGCTTACCTTCGGACAGCTCCGGATGCCCGTCTAATGCGTCTCTTGTCGCCTACACGGCAGGGAAAAGCTTTTCCACTCTGTCTAGGAAGGAGAAAGTGTGCCAGCAGAGCAAATGCCTCCCGGACTTTCCCTGCAATTCAGCAAGTGCTTTGCAGCTTGAAATTGGAAGGAAAGCCTCAGATTTAGCAGCCAGAGCTTCAGGAGGAGCAGCAGCGAGCACAGCATCGCTTTTGCAGCAGCTCCTTCCATGTGCATGTTTTTGGGAGTGGAAAGGCTTGCAGAGTGTTCAAGTAGCTTTTTCTCTCCGCTGGAAAGCTGCACGCTCAGTGCCAGTGTTCTGCAGCTTCTTTCTTCACGTTTCAGCAGCTAGCACGCTCTCCGTGTGCAGGAGAAGCGGCTGAGGCTTCCTTGCCGGAGACGAGGCACCTTCGCCGGCAGAGAGCCTCCGGCCGGCCGCGGTGCGCTCCGGAGCGGGGGCTTGTGCCGAAAGAGGCCGGGAACAGGCGCTTACCTTCGGACAGCTCCGGATGCCCGTCTAATGCGTCTCTTGTCGCCTACACGGCAGGGAAAAGCTTTTCCACTCTGTCTAGGAAGGAGAAAGTGTGCCAGCAGAGCAAATGCCTCCCGGACTTTCCCTGCAATTCAGCAAGTGCTTTGCAGCTTGAAATTGGAAGGAAAGCCTCAGATTTAGCAGCCAGAGCTTCAGGAGGAGCAGCAGCGAGCACAGCATCGCTTTTGCAGCAGCTCCTTCCATGTGCATGTTTTTGGGAGTGGAAAGGCTTGCAGAGTGTTCAAGTAGCTTTTTCTCTCCGCTGGAAAGCTGCACGCTCAGTGCCAGTGTTCTGCAGCTTCTTTCTTCACGTTTCAGCAGCTAGCACGCTCTCCGTGTGCAGGAGAAGCGGCTGAGGCTTCCTTGCCGGAGACGAGGCACCTTCGCCGGCAGAGAGCCTCCGGCCGACCGCGGTGCGCTCCGGAGCGGGGGCTTGTGCCGAAAGAGGCCGGGAACAGGCGCTTACCTTCGGACAGCTCCGGATGCCCGTCTAATGCGTCTCTTGTCGCCTACACGGCAGGGAAAAGCTTTTCCACTCTGTCTAGGAAGGAGAAAGCGTGCCAGCAGAGCAAATGCCTCCCGGACTTTCCCTGCAATTCAGCAAGTGCTTTGCAGCTTGAAATTGGAAGGAAAGCCTCAGATTTAGCAGCCAGAGCTTCAGGAGGAGCAGCAGCGAGCACAGCATCGCTTTTGCAGCAGCTCCTTCCATGTGCATGTTTTTGGGAGTGGAAAGGCTTGCAGAGTGTTCAAGTAGCTTTTTCTCTCCGCTGGAAAGCTGCACGCTCAGTGCCAGTGTTCTGCAGCTTCTTTCTTCACGTTTCAGCAGCTAGCACGCTCTCCGTGTGCAGGAGAAGCGGCTGAGGCTTCCTTGCCGGAGACGAGGCACCTTCGCCGGCAGAGAGCCTCCGGCCGGCCGCGGTGCGCTCCGGAGCGGGGGCTTGTGCCGAAAGAGGCCGGGAACAGGCGCTTACCTTCGGACAGCTCCGGATGCCCGTCTAATGCGTCTCTTGTCGCCTACACGGCAGGGAAAAGCTTTTCCACTCTGTCTAGGAAGGAGAAAGTGTGCCAGCACAGCAAATGCCTCCCGGACTTTCCCTGCAATTCAGCAAGTGCTTTGCAGCTTGAAATTGGAAGGAAAGCCTCAGATTTAGCAGCCAGAGCTTCAGGAGGAGCAGCAGCGAGCACAGCATCGCTTTTGCAGCAGCTCCTTCCATGTGCATGTTTTTGGGAGTGGAAAGGCTTGCAGAGTGTTCAAGTAGCTTTTTCTCTCCGCTGGAAAGCTGCACGCTCAGTGCCAGTGTTCTGCAGCTTCTTTCTTCACGTTTCAGCAGCTAGCACGCTCTCCGTGTGCAGGAGAAGCGGCTGAGGCTTCCTTGCCGGAGAAGCGGCACCTTCGCCGGCAGAGAGCCTCTGGCCGGCCGCGGTGCGCTCCGGAGCGGGGGCTTGTGCCGAAAGAGGCCGGGAACAGGCGCTTACCTTCGGACAGCTCCGGATGCCCGTCTAATGCGTCTCTTGTCGCCTACACGGCAGGGAAAAGCTTTTCCACTCTGTCTAGGAAGGAGAAAGCGTGCCAGCAGAGCAAATGCCTCCCGGACTTTCCCTGCAATTCAGCAAGTGCTTTGCAGCTTGAAATTGGAAGGAAAGCCTCAGATTTAGCAGCCAGAGCTTCAGGAGGAGCAGCAGCGAGCACAGCATCGCTTTTGCAGCAGCTCCTTCCATGTGCATGTTTTTGGGAGTGGAAAGGCTTGCAGAGTGTTCAAGTAGCTTTTTCTCTCCGCTGGAAAGCTGCACGCTCAGTGCCAGTGTTCTGCAGCTTCTTTCTTCACGTTTCAGCAGCTAGCACGCTCTCCGTGTGCAGGAGAAGCGGCTGAGGCTTCCTTGCCGGAGACGAGGCACCTTCGCCGGCAGAGAGCCTCCGGCCGGCCGCGGTGCGCTCCGGAGCGGGGGCTTGTGCCGAAAGAGGCCGGGAACAGGCGCTTACCTTCGGACAGCTCCGGATGCCCGTCTAATGCGTCTCTTGTCGCCTACACGGCAGGGAAAAGCTTTTCCACTCTGTCTAGGAAGGAGAAAGTGTGCCAGCACAGCAAATGCCTCCCGGACTTTCCCTGCAATTCAGCAAGTGCTTTGCAGCTTGAAATTGGAAGGAAAGCCTCAGATTTAGCAGCCAGAGCTTCAGGAGGAGCAGCAGCGAGCACAGCATCGCTTTTGCAGCAGCTCCTTCCATGTGCATGTTTTTGGGAGTGGAAAGGCTTGCAGAGTGTTCAAGTAGCTTTTTCTCTCCGCTGGAAAGCTGCACGCTCAGTGCCAGTGTTCTGCAGCTTCTTTCTTCACGTTTCAGCAGCTAGCACGCTCTCCGTGTGCAGGAGAAGCGGCTGAGGCTTCCTTGCCGGAGAAGCGGCACCTTCGCCGGCAGAGAGCCTCTGGCCGGCCGCGGTGCGCTCCGGAGCGGGGGCTTGTGCCGAAAGAGGCCGGGAACAGGCGCTTACCTTCGGACAGCTCCGGATGCCCGTCTAATGCGTCTCTTGTCGCCTACACGGCAGGGAAAAGCTTTTCCACTCTGTCTAGGAAGGAGAAAGTGTGCCAGCACAGCAAATGCCTCCCGGACTTTCCCTGCAATTCAGCAAGTGCTTTGCAGCTTGAAATTGGAAGGAAAGCCTCAGATTTAGCAGCCAGAGCTTCAGGAGGAGCAGCAGCGAGCACAGCATCGCTTTTGCAGCAGCTCCTTCCATGTGCATGTTTTTGGGAGTGGAAAGGCTTGCAGAGTGTTCAAGTAGCTTTTTCTCTCCGCTGGAAAGCTGCACGCTCAGTGCCAGTGTTGTGCAGCTTCTTTCTTCACGTTTCAGCAGCTAGCACGCTCTCCGTGTGCAGGAGAAGCGGCTGAGGCTTCCTTGCCGGAGACGAGGCACCTTCGCCGGCAGAGAGCCTCCGGCCGGCCGCGGTGCGCTCCGGAGCGGGGGCTTGTGCCGAAAGAGGCCGGCAACAGGCGCTTACCTTCGGACAGCTCCGGATGCCCGTCTAATGCGTCTCTTGTCGCCTACACGGCAGGGAAAAGCTTTTCCACTCTGTCTAGGAAGGAGAAAGTGTGCCAGCAGAGCAAATGCCTCCCGGACTTTCCCTGCAATTCAGCAAGTGCTTTGCAGCTTGAAATTGGAAGGAAAGCCTCAGATTTAGCAGCCAGAGCTTCAGGAGGAGCAGCAGCGAGCACAGCATCGCTTTTGCAGCAGCTCCTTCCATGTGCATGTTTTTGGGAGTGGAAAGGCTTGCAGAGTGTTCAAGTAGCTTTTTCTCTCCGCTGGAAAGCTGCACGCTCAGTGCCAGTGTTCTGCAGCTTCTTTCTTCACGTTTCAGCAGCTAGCACGCTCTCCGTGTGCAGGAGAAGCGGCTGAGGCTTCCTTGCCGGAGACGAGGCACCTTCGCCGGCAGAGAGCCTCCGGCCGGCCGCGGTGCGCTCCGGAGCGGGGGCTTGTGCCGAAAGAGGCCGGGAACAGGCGCTTACCTTCGGACAGCTCCGGATGCCCGTCTAATGCGTCTCTTGTCGCCTACACGGCAGGGAAAAGCTTTTCCACTCTGTCTGGGAAGGAGAAAGTGTGCCAGCAGAGCAAATGCATCCCGGACTTTCCCTGCAATTCAGCAAGTGCTTTGCAGCTTGAAATTGGAAGGAAAGCCTCAGATTTAGCAGCCAGAGCTTCAGGAGGAGCAGCAGCGAGCACAGCATCGCTTTTGCAGCAGCTCCTTCCATGTGCATGTTTTTGGGAGTGGAAAGGCTTGCAGAGTGTTCAAGTAGCTTTTTCTCTCCGCTGGAAAGCTGCACGCTCAGTGCCAGTGTTCTGCAGCTTCTTTCTTCACGTTTCAGCAGCTAGCACGCTCTCCGTGTGCAGGAGAAGCGGCTGAGGCTTCCTTGCCGGAGACGAGGCACCTTCGCCGGCAGAGAGCCTCCGGCCGGCCGCGGTGCGCTCCGGAGCGGGGGCTTGTGCCGAAAGAGGCCGGGAACAGGCGCTTACCTTCGGACAGCTCCGGATCGCCGTCTAATGCGTCTCTTGTCGCCTACACGGCAGGGAAAAGCTTTTCCACTCTGTCTAGGAAGGAGAAAGTGTGCCAGCACAGCAAATGCCTCCCGGACTTTCCCTGCAATTCAGCAAGTGCTTTGCAGCTTGAAATTGGAAGGAAAGCCTCAGATTTAGCAGCCAGAGCTTCAGGAGGAGCAGCAGCGAGCACAGCATCGCTTTTGCAGCAGCTCCTTCCATGTGCATGTTTTTGGGAGTGGAAAGGCTTGCAGAGTGTTCAAGTAGCTTTTTCTCTCCGCTGGAAAGCTGCACGCTCAGTGCCAGTGTTCTGCAGCTTCTTTCTTCACGTTTCAGCAGCTAGCACGCTCTCCGTGTGCAGGAGAAGCGGCTGAGGCTTCCTTGCCGGAGACGAGGCACCTTCGCCGGCAGAGAGCCTCCGGCCGGCCGCGGTGCGCTCCGGAGCGGGGGCTTGTGCCGAAAGAGGCCGGGAACAGGCGCTTACCTTCGGACAGCTCCGGATGCCCGTCTAATGCGTCTCTTGTCGCCTACACGGCAGGGAAAAGCTTTTCCACTCTGTCTAGGAAGGAGAAAGTGTGCCAGCACAGCAAATGCCTCCCGGACTTTCCCTGCAATTCAGCAAGTGCTTTGCAGCTTGAAATTGGAAGGAAAGCCTCAGATTTAGCAGCCAGAGCTTCAGGAGGAGCAGCAGCGAGCACAGCATCGCTTTTGCAGCAGCTCCTTCCATGTGCATGTTTTTGGGAGTGGAAAGGCTTGCAGAGTGTTCAAGTAGCTTTTTCTCTCCGCTGGAAAGCTGCACGCTCAGTGCCAGTGTTCTGCAGCTTCTTTCTTCACGTTTCAGCAGCTAGCACGCTCTCCGTGTGCAGGAGAAGCGGCTGAGGCTTCCTTGCCGGAGACGAGGCGCCTTCGCCGGCAGAGAGCCTCCGGCCGGCCGCGGTGCGCTCCGGAGCGGGGGCTTGTGCCGAAAGAGGCCGGGAACAGGCGCTTACCTTCGGACAGCTCCGGATGCCCGTCTAATGCGTCTCTTGTCGCCTACACGGCAGGGAAAAGCTTTTCCACTCTGTCTAGGAAGGAGAAAGTGTGCCAGCACAGCAAATGCCTCCCGGACTTTCCCTGCAATTCAGCAAGTGCTTTGCAGCTTGAAATTGGAAGGAAAGCCTCAGATTTAGCAGCCAGAGCTTCAGGAGGAGCAGCAGCGAGCACAGCATCGCTTTTGCAGCAGCTCCTTCCATGTGCATGTTTTTGGGAGTGGAAAGGCTTGCAGAGTGTTCAAGTAGCTTTTTCTCTCCGCTGGAAAGCTGCACGCTCAGTGCCAGTGTTCTGCAGCTTCTTTCTTCACGTTTCAGCAGCTAGCACGCTCTCCGTGTGCAGGAGAAGCGGCTGAGGCTTCCTTGCCGGAGACGAGGCACCTTCGCCGGCAGAGAGCCTCCGGCCGGCCGCGGTGCGCTCCGGAGCGGGGGCTTGTGCCGAAAGAGGCCGGGAACAGGCGCTTACCTTCGGACAGCTCCGGATGCCCGTCTAATGCGTCTCTTGTCGCCTACACGGCAGGGAAAAGCTTTTCCACTCTGTCTGGGAAGGAGAAAGTGTGCCAGCAGAGCAAATGCATCCCGGACTTTCCCTGCAATTCAGCAAGTGCTTTGCAGCTTGAAATTGGAAGGAAAGCCTCAGATTTAGCAGCCAGAGCTTCAGGAGGAGCAGCAGCGAGCACAGCATCGCTTTTGCAGCAGCTCCTTCCATGTGCATGTTTTTGGGAGTGGAAAGGCTTGCAGAGTGTTCAAGTAGCTTTTTCTCTCCGCTGGAAAGCTGCAGGCTCAGTGCCAGTGTTCTGCAGCTTCTTTCTTCACGTTTCAGCAGCTAGCACGCTCTCCGTGTGCAGGAGAAGCGGCTGAGGCTTCCTTGCCGGAGAAGCGGCACCTTCGCCGGCAGAGAGCCTCTGGCCGGCCGCGGTGCGCTCCGGAGCGGGGGCTTGTGCCGAAAGAGGCCGGGAACAGGCGCTTACCTTCGGACAGCTCCGGATGCCCGTCTAATGCGTCTCTTGTCGCCTACACGGCAGGGAAAAGCTTTTCCACTCTGTCTAGGAAGGAGAAAGCGTGCCAGCACAGCAAATGCCTCCCGGACTTTCCCTGCAATTCAGCAAGTGCTTTGCAGCTTGAAATTGGAAGGAAAGCCTCAGATTTAGCAGCCAGAGCTTCAGGAGGAGCAGCAGCGAGCACAGCATCGCTTTTGCAGCAGCTCCTTCCATGTGCATGTTTTTGGGAGTGGAAAGGCTTGCAGAGTGTTCAAGTAGCTTTTTCTCTCCGCTGGAAAGCTGCACGCTCAGTGCCAGTGTTCTGCAGCTTCTTTCTTCACGTTTCAGCAGCTAGCACGCTCTCCGTGTGCAGGAGAAGCGGCTGAGGCTTCCTTGCCGGAGACGAGGCACCTTCGCCGGCAGAGAGCCTCCGGCCGGCCGCGGTGCGCTCCGGAGCGGGGGCTTGTGCCGAAAGAGGCCGGGAACAGGCGCTTACCTTCGGACAGCTCCGGATGCCCGTCTAATGCGTCTCTTGTCGCCTACACGGCAGGGAAAAGCTTTTCCACTCTGTCTAGGAAGGAGAAAGTGTGCCAGCACAGCAAATGCCTCCCGGACTTTCCCTGCAATTCAGCAAGTGCTTTGCAGCTTGAAATTGGAAGGAAAGCCTCAGATTTAGCAGCCAAAGCTTCAGGAGGAGATGCAGCGAGCACAGCATCGCTTTTGCAGCAGCTCCTTCCATGTGCATGTTTTTGGGAGTGGAAAGGCTTGCAGAGTGTTCAAGTAGCTTTTTCTCTCCGCTGGAAAGCTGCACGCTCAGTGCCAGTGTTCTGCAGCTTCTTTCTTCACGTTTCAGCAGCTAGCACGCTCTCCGTGTGCAGGAGAAGCGGCTGAGGCTTCCTTGCCGGAGACGAGGCACCTTCGCCGGCAGAGAGCCTCCGGCCGGCCGCGGTGCGCTCCGGAGCGGGGGCTTGTGCCGAAAGAGGCCGGGAACAGGCGCTTACCTTCGGACAGCTCCGGATGCCCGTCTAATGCGTCTCTTGTCGCCTACACGGCAGGGAAAAGCTTTTCCACTCTGTCTAGGAAGGAGAAAGTGTGCCAGCAGAGCAAATGCCTCCCGGACTTTCCCTGCAATTCAGCAAGTGCTTTGCAGCTTGAAATTGGAAGGAAAGCCTCAGATTTAGCAGCCAGAGCTTCAGGAGGAGCAGCAGCGAGCACAGCATCGCTTTTGCAGCAGCTCCTTCCATGTGCATGTTTTTGGGAGTGGAAAGGCTTGCAGAGTGTTCAAGTAGCTTTTTCTCTCCGCTGGAAAGCTGCACGCTCAGTGCCAGTGTTCTGCAGCTTCTTTCTTCACGTTTCAGCAGCTAGCACGCTCTCCGTGTGCAGGAGAAGCGGCTGAGGCTTCCTTGCCGGAGACGAGGCACCTTCGCCGGCAGAGAGCCTCCGGCCGGCCGCGGTGCGCTCCGGAGCGGGGGCTTGTGCCGAAAGAGGCCGGGAACAGGCGCTTACCTTCGGACAGCTCCGGATGCCCGTCTAATGCGTCTCTTGTCGCCTACACGGCAGGGAAAAGCTTTTCCACTCTGTCTAGGAAGGAGAAAGTGTGCCAGCAGAGCAAATGCCTCCCGGACTTTCCCTGCAATTCAGCAAGTGCTTTGCAGCTTGAAATTGGAAGGAAAGCCTCAGATTTAGCAGCCAGAGCTTCAGGAGGAGCAGCAGCGAGCACAGCATCGCTTTTGCAGCAGCTCCTTCCATGTGCATGTTTTTGGGAGTGGAAAGGCTTGCAGAGTGTTCAAGTAGCTTTTTCTCTCCGCTGGAAAGCTGCACGCTCAGTGCCAGTGTTCTGCAGCTTCTTTCTTCACGTTTCAGCAGCTAGCACGCTCTCCGTGTGCAGGAGAAGCGGCTGAGGCTTCCTTGCCGGAGAAGCGGCACCTTCGCCGGCAGAGAGCCTCCGGCCGGCCGCGGTGCGCTCCGGAGCGGGGGCTTGTGCCGAAAGAGGCCGGGAACAGGCGCTTACCTTCGGACAGCTCCGGATGCCCGTCTAATGCGTCTCTTGTCGCCTACACGGCAGGGAAAAGCTTTTCCACTCTGTCTAGGAAGGAGAAAGTGTGCCAGCAGAGCAAATGCATCCCGGACTTTCCCTGCAATTCAGCAAGTGCTTTGCAGCTTGAAATTGGAAGGAAAGCCTCAGATTTAGCAGCCAGAGCTTCAGGAGGAGCAGCAGCGAGCACAGCATCGCTTTTGCAGCAGCTCCTTCCATGTGCATGTTTTTGGGAGTGGAAAGGCTTGCAGAGTGTTCAAGTAGCTTTTTCTCTCCGCTGGAAAGCTGCACGCTCAGTGCCAGTGTTCTGCAGCTTCTTTCTTCACGTTTCAGCAGCTAGCACGCTCTCCGTGTGCAGGAGAAGCGGCTGAGGCTTCCTTGCCGGAGAAGCGGCACCTTCGCCGGCAGAGAGCCTCTGGCCGGCCGCGGTGCGCTCCGGAGCGGGGGCTTGTGCCGAAAGAGGCCGGGAACAGGCGCTTACCTTCGGACAGCTCCGGATGCCCGTCTAATGCGTCTCTTGTCGCCTACACGGCAGGGAAAAGCTTTTCCACTCTGTCTAGGAAGGAGAAAGTGTGCCAGCAGAGCAAATGCCTCCCGGACTTTCCCTGCAATTCAGCAAGTGCTTTGCAGCTTGAAATTGGAAGGAAAGCCTCAGATTTAGCAGCCAGAGCTTCAGGAGGAGCAGCAGCGAGCACAGCATCGCTTTTGCAGCAGCTCCTTCCATGTGCATGTTTTTGGGAGTGGAAAGGCTTGCAGAGTGTTCAAGTAGCTTTTTCTCTCCGCTGGAAAGCTGCACGCTCAGTGCCAGTGTTCTGCAGCTTCTTTCTTCACGTTTCAGCAGCTAGCACGCTCTCCGTGTGCAGGAGAAGCGGCTGAGGCTTCCTTGCCGGAGACGAGGCACCTTCGCCGGCAGAGAGCCTCCGGCCGGCCGCGGTGCGCTCCGGAGCGGGGGCTTGTGCCGAAAGAGGCCGGGAACAGGCGCTTACCTTCGGACAGCTCCGGATGCCCGTCTAATGCGTCTCTTGTCGCCTACACGGCAGGGAAAAGCTTTTCCACTCTGTCTAGGAAGGAGAAAGTGTGCCAGCAGAGCAAATGCCTCCCGGACTTTCCCTGCAATTCAGCAAGTGCTTTGCAGCTTGAAATTGGAAGGAAAGCCTCAGATTTAGCAGCCAGAGCTTCAGGAGGAGCAGCAGCGAGCACAGCATCGCTTTTGCAGCAGCTCCTTCCATGTGCATGTTTTTGGGAGTGGAAAGGCTTGCAGAGTGTTCAAGTAGCTTTTTCTCTCCGCTGGAAAGCTGCACGCTCAGTGCCAGTGTTCTGCAGCTTCTTTCTTCACGTTTCAGCAGCTAGCACGCTCTCCGTGTGCAGGAGAAGCGGCTGAGGCTTCCTTGCCGGAGACGAGGCACCTTCGCCGGCAGAGAGCCTCCGGCCGGCCGCGGTGCGCTCCGGAGCGGGGGCTTGTGCCGAAAGAGGCCGGGAACAGGCGCTTACCTTCGGACAGCTCCGGATGCCCGTCTAATGCGTCTCTTGTCGCCTACACGGCAGGGAAAAGCTTTTCCACTCTGTCTAGGAAGGAGAAAGTGTGCCAGCACAGCAAATGCCTCCCGGACTTTCCCTGCAATTCAGCAAGTGCTTTGCAGCTTGAAATTGGAAGGAAAGCCTCAGATTTAGCAGCCAGAGCTTCAGGAGGAGCAGCAGCGAGCACAGCATCGCTTTTGCAGCAGCTCCTTCCATGTGCATGTTTTTGGGAGTGGAAAGGCTTGCAGAGTGTTCAAGTAGCTTTTTCTCTCCGCTGGAAAGCTGCACGCTCAGTGCCAGTGTTCTGCAGCTTCTTTCTTCACGTTTCAGCAGCTAGCACGCTCTCCGTGTGCAGGAGAAGCGGCTGAGGCTTCCTTGCCGGAGACGAGGCACCTTCGCCGGCAGAGAGCCTCCGGCCGGCCGCGGTGCGCTCCGGAGCGGGGGCTTGTGCCGAAAGAGGCCGGGAACAGGCGCTTACCTTCGGACAGCTCCGGATGCCCGTCTAATGCGTCTCTTGTCGCCTACACGGCAGGGAAAAGCTTTTCCACTCTG
This sequence comes from Fringilla coelebs, assembly GCF_963513975.1. Taxonomy (NCBI): domain Eukaryota; kingdom Metazoa; phylum Chordata; class Aves; order Passeriformes; family Fringillidae; genus Fringilla; species Fringilla coelebs. The sequence goes on along the minus strand of NW_028167353.1, from coordinate 98,108 downwards.
TCTAGGAAGGAGAAAGTGTGCCAGCAGAGCAAATGCCTCCCGGACTTTCCCTGCAATTCAGCAAGTGCTTTGCAGCTTGAAATTGGAAGGAAAGCCTCAGATTTAGCAGCCAGAGCTTCAGGAGGAGCAGCAGCGAGCACAGCATCGCTTTTGCAGCAGCTCCTTCCATGTGCATGTTTTTAGGAGTGGAAAGGCTTGCAGAGTGTTCAAGTAGCTTTTTCTCTCCGCTGGAAAGCTGCACGCTCAGTGCCAGTGTTCTGCAGCTTCTTTCTTCACGTTTCAGCAGCTAGCACGCTCTCCGTGTGCAGGAGAAGCGGCTGAGGCTTCCTTGCCGGAGACGAGGCACCTTCGCCGGCAGAGAGCCTCCGGCCGGCCGCGGTGCGCTCCGGAGCGGGGGCTTGTGCCGAAAGAGGCCGGGAACAGGCGCTTACCTTCGGACAGCTCCGGATGCCCGTCTAATGCGTCTCTTGTCGCCTACACGGCAGGGAAAAGCTTTTCCACTCTGTCTAGGAAGGAGAAAGTGTGCCAGCACAGCAAATGCCTCCCGGACTTTCCCTGCAATTCAGCAAGTGCTTTGCAGCTTGAAATTGGAAGGAAAGCCTCAGATTTAGCAGCCAGAGCTTCAGGAGGAGCAGCAGCGAGCACAGCATCGCTTTTGCAGCAGCTCCTTCCATGTGCATGTTTTTGGGAGTGGAAAGGCTTGCAGAGTGTTCAAGTAGCTTTTTCTCTCCGCTGGAAAGCTGCACGCTCAGTGCCAGTGTTCTGCAGCTTCTTTCTTCACGTTTCAGCAGCTAGCACGCTCTCCGTGTGCAGGAGAAGCGGCTGAGGCTTCCTTGCCGGAGACGAGGCACCTTCGCCGGCAGAGAGCCTCCGGCCGGCCGCGGGGCGCTCCGGAGCGGGGGCTTGTGCCGAAAGAGGCCGGGAACAGGCGCTTACCTTCGGACAGCTCCGGATGCCCGTCTAATGCGTCTCTTGTCGCCTACACGGCAGGGAAAAGCTTTTCCACTCTGTCTAGGAAGGAGAAAGTGTGCCAGCACAGCAAATGCCTCCCGGACTTTCCCTGCAATTCAGCAAGTGCTTTGCAGCTTGAAATTGGAAGGAAAGCCTCAGATTTAGCAGCCAGAGCTTCAGGAGGAGCAGCAGCGAGCACAGCATCGCTTTTGCAGCAGCTCCTTCCATGTGCATGTTTTTGGGAGTGGAAAGGCTTGCAGAGTGTTCAAGTAGCTTTTTCTCTCCGCTGGAAAGCTGCACGCTCAGTGCCAGTGTTCTGCAGCTTCTTTCTTCACGTTTCAGCAGCTAGCACGCTCTCCGTGTGCAGGAGAAGCGGCTGAGGCTTCCTTGCCGGAGACGAGGCACCTTCGCCGGCAGAGAGCCTCCGGCCGGCCGCGGTGCGCTCCGGAGCGGGGGCTTGTGCCGAAAGAGGCCGGGAACAGGCGCTTACCTTCGGACAGCTCCGGATGCCCGTCTAATGCGTCTCTTGTCGCCTACACGGCAGGGAAAAGCTTTTCCACTCTGTCTAGGAAGGAGAAAGTGTGCCAGCACAGCAAATGCCTCCCGGACTTTCCCTGCAATTCAGCAAGTGCTTTGCAGCTTGAAATTGGAAGGAAAGCCTCAGATTTAGCAGCCAGAGCTTCAGGAGGAGCAGCAGCGAGCACAGCATCGCTTTTGCAGCAGCTCCTTCCATGTGCATGTTTTTGGGAGTGGAAAGGCTTGCAGAGTGTTCAAGTAGCTTTTTCTCTCCGCTGGAAAGCTGCACGCTCAGTGCCAGTGTTCTGCAGCTTCTTTCTTCACGTTTCAGCAGCTAGCACGCTCTCCGTGTGCAGGAGAAGCGGCTGAGGCTTCCTTGCCGGAGACGAGGCACCTTCGCCGGCAGAGAGCCTCCGGCCGGCCGCGGTGCGCTCCGGAGCGGGGGCTTGTGCCGAAAGAGGCCGGGAACAGGCGCTTACCTTCGGACAGCTCCGGATGCCCGTCTAATGCGTCTCTTGTCGCCTACACGGCAGGGAAAAGCTTTTCCACTCTGTCTAGGAAGGAGAAAGTGTGCCAGCAGAGCAAATGCCTCCCGGACTTTCCCTGCAATTCAGCAAGTGCTTTGCAGCTTGAAATTGGAAGGAAAGCCTCAGATTTAGCAGCCAGAGCTTCAGGAGGAGCAGCAGCGAGCACAGCATCGCTTTTGCAGCAGCTCCTTCCATGTGCATGTTTTTGGGAGTGGAAAGGCTTGCAGAGTGTTCAAGTAGCTTTTTCTCTCCGCTGGAAAGCTGCACGCTCAGTGCCAGTGTTCTGCAGCTTCTTTCTTCACGTTTCAGCAGCTAGCACGCTCTCCGTGTGCAGGAGAAGCGGCTGAGGCTTCCTTGCCGGAGAAGCGGCACCTTCGCCGGCAGAGAGCCTCTGGCCGGCCGCGGTGCGCTCCGGAGCGGGGGCTTGTGCCGAAAGAGGCCGGGAACAGGCGCTTACCTTCGGACAGCTCCGGATGCCCGTCTAATGCGTCTCTTGTCGCCTACACGGCAGGGAAAAGCTTTTCCACTCTGTCTAGGAAGGAGAAAGTGTGCCAGCAGAGCAAATGCCTCCCGGACTTTCCCTGCAATTCAGCAAGTGCTTTGCAGCTTGAAATTGGAAGGAAAGCCTCAGATTTAGCAGCCAGAGCTTCAGGAGGAGCAGCAGCGAGCACAGCATCGCTTTTGCAGCAGCTCCTTCCATGTGCATGTTTTTGGGAGTGGAAAGGCTTGCAGAGTGTTCAAGTAGCTTTTTCTCTCCGCTGGAAAGCTGCACGCTCAGTGCCAGTGTTCTGCAGCTTCTTTCTTCACGTTTCAGCAGCTAGCACGCTCTCCGTGTGCAGGAGAAGCGGCTGAGGCTTCCTTGCCGGAGACGAGGCACCTTCGCCGGCAGAGAGCCTCCGGCCGGCCGCGGTGCGCTCCGGAGCGGGGGCTTGTGCCGAAAGAGGCCGGCAACAGGCGCTTACCTTCGGACAGCTCCGGATGCCCGTCTAATGCGTCTCTTGTCGCCTACACGGCAGGGAAAAGCTTTTCCACTCTGTCTAGGAAGGAGAAAGTGTGCCAGCACAGCAAATGCCTCCCGGACTTTCCCTGCAATTCAGCAAGTGCTTTGCAGCTTGAAATTGGAAGGAAAGCCTCAGATTTAGCAGCCAGAGCTTCAGGAGGAGCAGCAGCGAGCACAGCATCGCTTTTGCAGCAGCTCCTTCCATGTGCATGTTTTTGGGAGTGGAAAGGCTTGCAGAGTGTTCAAGTAGCTTTTTCTCTCCGCTGGAAAGCTGCACGCTCAGTGCCAGTGTTCTGCAGCTTCTTTCTTCACGTTTCAGCAGCTAGCACGCTCTCCGTGTGCAGGAGAAGCGGCTGAGGCTTCCTTGCCGGAGACGAGGCACCTTCGCCGGCAGAGAGCCTCCGGCCGGCCGCGGTGCGCTCCGGAGCGGGGGCTTGTGCCGAAAGAGGCCGGGAACAGGCGCTTACCTTCGGACAGCTCCGGATGCCCGTCTAATGCGTCTCTTGTCGCCTACACGGCAGGGAAAAGCTTTTCCACTCTGTCTAGGAAGGAGAAAGTGTGCCAGCACAGCAAATGCCTCCCGGACTTTCCCTGCAATTCAGCAAGTGCTTTGCAGCTTGAAATTGGAAGGAAAGCCTCAGATTTAGCAGCCAGAGCTTCAGGAGGAGCAGCAGCGAGCACAGCATCGCTTTTGCAGCAGCTCCTTCCATGTGCATGTTTTTAGGAGTGGAAAGGCTTGCAGAGTGTTCAAGTAGCTTTTTCTCTCCGCTGGAAAGCTGCACGCTCAGTGCCAGTGTTCTGCAGCTTCTTTCTTCACGTTTCAGCAGCTAGCACGCTCTCCGTGTGCAGGAGAAGCGGCTGAGGCTTCCTTGCCGGAGACGAGGCACCTTCGCCGGCAGAGAGCCTCCGGCCGGCCGCGGTGCGCTCCGGAGCGGGGGCTTGTGCCGAAAGAGGCCGGGAACAGGCGCTTACCTTCGGACAGCTCCGGATGCCCGTCTAATGCGTCTCTTGTCGCCTACACGGCAGGGAAAAGCTTTTCCACTCTGTCTAGGAAGGAGAAAGTGTGCCAGCAGAGCAAATGCCTCCCGGACTTTCCCTGCAATTCAGCAAGTGCTTTGCAGCTTGAAATTGGAAGGAAAGCCTCAGATTTAGCAGCCAGAGCTTCAGGAGGAGCAGCAGCGAGCACAGCATCGCTTTTGCAGCAGCTCCTTCCATGTGCATGTTTTTGGGAGTGGAAAGGCTTGCAGAGTGTTCAAGTAGCTTTTTCTCTCCGCTGGAAAGCTGCACGCTCAGTGCCAGTGTTCTGCAGCTTCTTTCTTCACGTTTCAGCAGCTAGCACGCTCTCCGTGTGCAGGAGAAGCGGCTGAGGCTTCCTTGCCGGAGACGAGGCACCTTCGCCGGCAGAGAGCCTCCGGCCGGCCGCGGTGCGCTCCGGAGCGGGGGCTTGTGCCGAAAGAGGCCGGGAACAGGCGCTTACCTTCGGACAGCTCCGGATGCCCGTCTAATGCGTCTCTTGTCGCCTACACGGCAGGGAAAAGCTTTTCCACTCTGTCTAGGAAGGAGAAAGTGTGCCAGCAGAGCAAATGCCTCCCGGACTTTCCCTGCAATTCAGCAAGTGCTTTGCAGCTTGAAATTGGAAGGAAAGCCTCAGATTTAGCAGCCAGAGCTTCAGGAGGAGCAGCAGCGAGCACAGCATCGCTTTTGCAGCAGCTCCTTCCATGTGCATGTTTTTGGGAGTGGAAAGGCTTGCAGAGTGTTCAAGTAGCTTTTTCTCTCCGCTGGAAAGCTGCACGCTCAGTGCCAGTGTTCTGCAGCTTCTTTCTTCACGTTTCAGCAGCTAGCACGCTCTCCGTGTGCAGGAGAAGCGGCTGAGGCTTCCTTGCCGGAGACGAGGCACCTTCGCCGGCAGAGAGCCTCCGGCCGGCCGCGGTGCGCTCCGGAGCGGGGGCTTGTGCCGAAAGAGGCCGGGAACAGGCGCTTACCTTCGGACAGCTCCGGATGCCCGTCTAATGCGTCTCTTGTCGCCTACACGGCAGGGAAAAGCTTTTCCACTCTGTCTAGGAAGGAGAAAGTGTGCCAGCAGAGCAAATGCCTCCCGGACTTTCCCTGCAATTCAGCAAGTGCTTTGCAGCTTGAAATTGGAAGGAAAGCCTCAGATTTAGCAGCCAGAGCTTCAGGAGGAGCAGCAGCGAGCACAGCATCGCTTTTGCAGCAGCTCCTTCCATGTGCATGTTTTTGGGAGTGGAAAGGCTTGCAGAGTGTTCAAGTAGCTTTTTCTCTCCGCTGGAAAGCTGCACGCTCAGTGCCAGTGTTCTGCAGCTTCTTTCTTCACGTTTCAGCAGCTAGCACGCTCTCCGTGTGCAGGAGAAGCGGCTGAGGCTTCCTTGCCGGAGACGAGGCACCTTCGCCGGCAGAGAGCCTCCGGCCGGCCGCGGTGCGCTCCGGAGCGGGGGCTTGTGCCGAAAGAGGCCGGGAACAGGCGCTTACCTTCGGACAGCTCCGGATGCCCGTCTAATGCGTCTCTTGTCGCCTACACGGCAGGGAAAAGCTTTTCCACTCTGTCTAGGAAGGAGAAAGTGTGCCAGCAGAGCAAATGCCTCCCGGACTTTCCCTGCAATTCAGCAAGTGCTTTGCAGCTTGAAATTGGAAGGAAAGCCTCAGATTTAGCAGCCAGAGCTTCAGGAGGAGCAGCAGCGAGCACAGCATCGCTTTTGCAGCAGCTCCTTCCATGTGCATGTTTTTGGGAGTGGAAAGGCTTGCAGAGTGTTCAAGTAGCTTTTTCTCTCCGCTGGAAAGCTGCACGCTCAGTGCCAGTGTTCTGCAGCTTCTTTCTTCACGTTTCAGCAGCTAGCACGCTCTCCGTGTGCAGGAGAAGCGGCTGAGGCTTCCTTGCCGGAGACGAGGCACCTTCGCCGGCAGAGAGCCTCCGGCCGGCCGCGGTGCGCTCCGGAGCGGGGGCTTGTGCCGAAAGAGGCCGGCAACAGGCGCTTACCTTCGGACAGCTCCGGATGCCCGTCTAATGCGTCTCTTGTCGCCTACACGGCAGGGAAAAGCTTTTCCACTCTGTCTAGGAAGGAGAAAGTGTGCCAGCAGAGCAAATGCCTCCCGGACTTTCCCTGCAATTCAGCAAGTGCTTTGCAGCTTGAAATTGGAAGGAAAGCCTCAGATTTAGCAGCCAGAGCTTCAGGAGGAGCAGCAGCGAGCACAGCATCGCTTTTGCAGCAGCTCCTTCCATGTGCATGTTTTTGGGAGTGGAAAGGCTTGCAGAGTGTTCAAGTAGCTTTTTCTCTCCGCTGGAAAGCTGCACGCTCAGTGCCAGTGTTCTGCAGCTTCTTTCTTCACGTTTCAGCAGCTAGCACGCTCTCCGTGTGCAGGAGAAGCGGCTGAGGCTTCCTTGCCGGAGACGAGGCACCTTCGCCGGCAGAGAGCCTCCGGCCGGCCGCGGTGCGCTCCGGAGCGGGGGCTTGTGCCGAAAGAGGCCGGGAACAGGCGCTTACCTTCGGACAGCTCCGGATGCCCGTCTAATGCGTCTCTTGTCGCCTACACGGCAGGGAAAAGCTTTTCCACTCTGTCTAGGAAGGAGAAAGTGTGCCAGCAGAGCAAATGCCTCCCGGACTTTCCCTGCAATTCAGCAAGTGCTTTGCAGCTTGAAATTGGAAGGAAAGCCTCAGATTTAGCAGCCAGAGCTTCAGGAGGAGCAGCAGCGAGCACAGCATCGCTTTTGCAGCAGCTCCTTCCATGTGCATGTTTTTGGGAGTGGAAAGGCTTGCAGAGTGTTCAAGTAGCTTTTTCTCTCCGCTGGAAAGCTGCACGCTCAGTGCCAGTGTTCTGCAGCTTCTTTCTTCACGTTTCAGCAGCTAGCACGCTCTCCGTGTGCAGGAGAAGCGGCTGAGGCTTCCTTGCCGGAGACGAGGCACCTTCGCCGGCAGAGAGCCTCCGGCCGGCCGCGGTGCGCTCCGGAGCGGGGGCTTGTGCCGAAAGAGGCCGGGAACAGGCGCTTACCTTCGGACAGCTCCGGATGCCCGTCTAATGCGTCTCTTGTCGCCTACACGGCAGGGAAAAGCTTTTCCACTCTGTCTAGGAAGGAGAAAGTGTGCCAGCACAGCAAATGCCTCCCGGACTTTCCCTGCAATTCAGCAAGTGCTTTGCAGCTTGAAATTGGAAGGAAAGCCTCAGATTTAGCAGCCAGAGCTTCAGGAGGAGCAGCAGCGAGCACAGCATCGCTTTTGCAGCAGCTCCTTCCATGTGCATGTTTTTGGGAGTGGAAAGGCTTGCAGAGTGTTCAAGTAGCTTTTTCTCTCCGCTGGAAAGCTGCAGGCTCAGTGCCAGTGTTCTGCAGCTTCTTTCTTCACGTTTCAGCAGCTAGCACGCTCTCCGTGTGCAGGAGAAGCGGCTGAGGCTTCCTTGCCGGAGAAGCGGCACCTTCGCCGGCAGAGAGCCTCTGGCCGGCCGCGGTGCGCTCCGGAGCGGGGGCTTGTGCCGAAAGAGGCCGGCAACAGGCGCTTACCTTCGGACAGCTCCGGATGCCCGTCTAATGCGTCTCTTGTCGCCTACACGGCAGGGAAAAGCTTTTCCACTCTGTCTAGGAAGGAGAAAGTGTGCCAGCAGAGCAAATGCATCCCGGACTTTCCCTGCAATTCAGCAAGTGCTTTGCAGCTTGAAATTGGAAGGAAAGCCTCAGATTTAGCAGCCAGAGCTTCAGGAGGAGCAGCAGCGAGCACAGCATCGCTTTTGCAGCAGCTCCTTCCATGTGCATGTTTTTGGGAGTGGAAAGGCTTGCAGAGTGTTCAAGTAGCTTTTTCTCTCCGCTGGAAAGCTGCACGCTCAGTGCCAGTGTTCTGCAGCTTCTTTCTTCACGTTTCAGCAGCTAGCACGCTCTCCGTGTGCAGGAGAAGCGGCTGAGGCTTCCTTGCCGGAGACGAGGCACCTTCGCCGGCAGAGAGCCTCCGGCCGGCCGCGGTGCGCTCCGGAGCGGGGGCTTGTGCCGAAAGAGGCCGGGAACAGGCGCTTACCTTCGGACAGCTCCGGATGCCCGTCTAATGCGTCTCTTGTCGCCTACACGGCAGGGAAAAGCTTTTCCACTCTGTCTAGGAAGGAGAAAGTGTGCCAGCAGAGCAAATGCCTCCCGGACTTTCCCTGCAATTCAGCAAGTGCTTTGCAGCTTGAAATTGGAAGGAAAGCCTCAGATTTAGCAGCCAGAGCTTCAGGAGGAGCAGCAGCGAGCACAGCATCGCTTTTGCAGCAGCTCCTTCCATGTGCATGTTTTTGGGAGTGGAAAGGCTTGCAGAGTGTTCAAGTAGCTTTTTCTCTCCGCTGGAAAGCTGCACGCTCAGTGCCAGTGTTCTGCAGCTTCTTTCTTCACGTTTCAGCAGCTAGCACGCTCTCCGTGTGCAGGAGAAGCGGCTGAGGCTTCCTTGCCGGAGACGAGGCACCTTCGCCGGCAGAGAGCCTCCGGCCGGCCGCGGTGCGCTCCGGAGCGGGGGCTTGTGCCGAAAGAGGCCGGGAACAGGCGCTTACCTTCGGACAGCTCCGGATGCCCGTCTAATGCGTCTCTTGTCGCCTACACGGCAGGGAAAAGCTTTTCCACTCTGTCTAGGAAGGAGAAAGTGTGCCAGCACAGCAAATGCCTCCCGGACTTTCCCTGCAATTCAGCAAGTGCTTTGCAGCTTGAAATTGGAAGGAAAGCCTCAGATTTAGCAGCCAGAGCTTCGGGAGGAGCAGCAGCGAGCACAGCATCGCTTTTGCAGCAGCTCCTTCCATGTGCATGTTTTTGGGAGTGGAAAGGCTTGCAGAGTGTTCAAGTAGCTTTTTCTCTCCGCTGGAAAGCTGCACGCTCAGTGCCAGTGTTCTGCAGCTTCTTTCTTCACGTTTCAGCAGCTAGCACGCTCTCCGTGTGCAGGAGAAGCGGCTGAGGCTTCCTTGCCGGAGACGAGGCACCTTCGCCGGCAGAGAGCCTCCGGCCGGCCGCGGTGCGCTCCGGAGCGGGGGCTTGTGCCGAAAGAGGCCGGGAACAGGCGCTTACCTTCGGACAGCTCCGGATGCCCGTCTAATGCGTCTCTTGTCGCCTACACGGCAGGGAAAAGCTTTTCCACTCTGTCTAGGAAGGAGAAAGTGTGCCAGCACAGCAAATGCCTCCCGGACTTTCCCTGCAATTCAGCAAGTGCTTTGCAGCTTGAAATTGGAAGGAAAGCCTCAGATTTAGCAGCCAGAGCTTCAGGAGGAGCAGCAGCGAGCACAGCATCGCTTTTGCAGCAGCTCCTTCCATGTGCATGTTTTTGGGAGTGGAAAGGTTTGCAGAGTGTTCAAGTAGCTTTTTCTCTCCGCTGGAAAGCTGCACGCTCAGTGCCAGTGTTCTGCAGCTTCTTTCTTCACGTTTCAGCAGCTAGCACGCTCTCCGTGTGCAGGAGAAGCGGCTGAGGCTTCCTTGCCGGAGACGAGGCACCTTCGCCGGCAGAGAGCCTCCGGCCGGCCGCGGTGCGCTCCGGAGCGGGGGCTTGTGCCGAAAGAGGCCGGGAACAGGCGCTTACCTTCGGACAGCTCCGGATGCCCGTCTAATGCGTCTCTTGTCGCCTACACGGCAGGGAAAAGCTTTTCCACTCTGTCTGGGAAGGAGAAAGTGTGCCAGCAGAGCAAATGCATCCCGGACTTTCCCTGCAATTCAGCAAGTGCTTTGCAGCTTGAAATTGGAAGGAAAGCCTCAGATTTAGCAGCCAGAGCTTCAGGAGGAGCAGCAGCGAGCACAGCATCGCTTTTGCAGCAGCTCCTTCCATGTGCATGTTTTTGGGAGTGGAAAGGCTTGCAGAGTGTTCAAGTAGCTTTTTCTCTCCGCTGGAAAGCTGCACGCTCAGTGCCAGTGTTCTGCAGCTTCTTTCTTCACGTTTCAGCAGCTAGCACGCTCTCCGTGTGCAGGAGAAGCGGCTGAGGCTTCCTTGCCGGAGACGAGGCACCTTCGCCGGCAGAGAGCCTCCGGCCGGCCGCGGTGCGCTCCGGAGCGGGGGCTTGTGCCGAAAGAGGCCGGGAACAGGCGCTTACCTTCGGACAGCTCCGGATGCCCGTCTAATGCGTCTCTTGTCGCCTACACGGCAGGGAAAAGCTTTTCCACTCTGTCTGGGAAGGAGAAAGTGTGCCAGCAGAGCAAATGCCTCCCGGACTTTCCCTGCAATTCAGCAAGTGCTTTGCAGCTTGAAATTGGAAGGAAAGCCTCAGATTTAGCAGCCAGAGCTTCAGGAGGAGCAGCAGCGAGCACAGCATCGCTTTTGCAGCAGCTCCTTCCATGTGCATGTTTTTGGGAGTGGAAAGGCTTGCAGAGTGTTCAAGTAGCTTTTTCTCTCCGCTGGAAAGCTGCACGCTCAGTGCCAGTGTTCTGCAGCTTCTTTCTTCACGTTTCAGCAGCTAGCACGCTCTCCGTGTGCAGGAGAAGCGGCTGAGGCTTCCTTGCCGGAGACGAGGCACCTTCGCCGGCAGAGAGCCTCCGGCCGGCCGCGGTGCGCTCCGGAGCGGGGGCTTGTGCCGAAAGAGGCCGGGAACAGGCGCTTACCTTCGGACAGCTCCGGATGCCCGTCTAATGCGTCTCTTGTCGCCTACACGGCAGGGAAAAGCTTTTCCACTCTGTCTAGGAAGGAGAAAGTGTGCCAGCAGAGCAAATGCCTCCCGGACTTTCCCTGCAATTCAGCAAGTGCTTTGCAGCTTGAAATTGGAAGGAAAGCCTCAGATTTAGCAGCCAGAGCTTCAGGAGGAGCAGCAGCGAGCACAGCATCGCTTTTGCAGCAGCTCCTTCCATGTGCATGTTTTTGGGAGTGGAAAGGCTTGCAGAGTGTTCAAGTAGCTTTTTCTCTCCGCTGGAAAGCTGCACGCTCAGTGCCAGTGTTCTGCAGCTTCTTTCTTCACGTTTCAGCAGCTAGCACGCTCTCCGTGTGCAGGAGAAGCGGCTGAGGCTTCCTTGCCGGAGACGAGGCACCTTCGCCGGCAGAGAGCCTCCGGCCGGCCGCGGTGCGCTCCGGAGCGGGGACTTGTGCCGAAAGAGGCCGGGAACAGGCGCTTACCTTCGGACAGCTCCGGATGCCCGTCTAATGCGTCTCTTGTCGCCTACACGGCAGGGAAAAGCTTTTCCACTCTGTCTAGGAAGGAGAAAGTGTGCCAGCAGAGCAAATGCCTCCCGGACTTTCCCTGCAATTCAGCAAGTGCTTTGCAGCTTGAAATTGGAAGGAAAGCCTCAGATTTAGCAGCCAGAGCTTCAGGAGGAGCAGCAGCGAGCACAGCATCGCTTTTGCAGCAGCTCCTTCCATGTGCATGTTTTTGGGAGTGGAAAGGCTTGCAGAGTGTTCAAGTAGCTTTTTCTCTCCGCTGGAAAGCTGCACGCTCAGTGCCAGTGTTCTGCAGCTTCTTTCTTCACGTTTCAGCAGCTAGCACGCTCTCCGTGTGCAGGAGAAGCGGCTGAGGCTTCCTTGCCGGAGACGAGGCACCTTCGCCGGCAGAGAGCCTCCGGCCGGCCGCGGTGCGCTCCGGAGCGGGGGCTTGTGCCGAAAGAGGCCGGGAACAGGCGCTTACCTTCGGACAGCTCCGGATGCCCGTCTAATGCGTCTCTTGTCGCCTACACGGCAGGGAAAAGCTTTTCCACTCTGTCTAGGAAGGAGAAAGTGTGCCAGCACAGCAAATGCCTCCCGGACTTTCCCTGCAATTCAGCAAGTGCTTTGCAGCTTGAAATTGGAAGGAAAGCCTCAGATTTAGCAGCCAGAGCTTCAGGAGGAGCAGCAGCGAGCACAGCATCGCTTTTGCAGCAGCTCCTTCCATGTGCATGTTTTTGGGAGTGGAAAGGCTTGCAGAGTGTTCAAGTAGCTTTTTCTCTCCGCTGGAAAGCTGCACGCTCAGTGCCAGTGTTCTGCAGCTTCTTTCTTCACGTTTCAGCAGCTAGCACGCTCTCCGTGTGCAGGAGAAGCGGCTGAGGCTTCCTTGCCGGAGACGAGGCACCTTCGCCGGCAGAGAGCCTCTGGCCGGCCGCGGTGCGCTCCGGAGCGGGGGCTTGTGCCGAAAGAGGCCGGGAACAGGCGCTTACCTTCGGACAGCTCCGGATGCCCGTCTAATGCGTCTCTTGTCGCCTACACGGCAGGGAAAAGCTTTTCCACTCTGTCTAGGAAGGAGAAAGTGTGCCAGCAGAGCAAATGCCTCCCGGACTTTCCCTGCAATTCAGCAAGTGCTTTGCAGCTTGAAATTGGAAGGAAAGCCTCAGATTTAGCAGCCAGAGCTTCAGGAGGAGCAGCAGCGAGCACAGCATCGCTTTTGCAGCAGCTCCTTCCATGTGCATGTTTTTGGGAGTGGAAAGGCTTGCAGAGTGTTCAAGTAGCTTTTTCTCTCCGCTGGAAAGCTGCACGCTCAGTGCCAGTGTTCTGCAGCTTCTTTCTTCACGTTTCAGCAGCTAGCACGCTCTCCGTGTGCAGGAGAAGCGGCTGAGGCTTCCTTGCCGGAGACGAGGCACCTTCGCCGGCAGAGAGCCTCTGGCCGGCCGCGGTGCGCTCCGGAGCGGGGGCTTGTGCCGAAAGAGGCCGGGAACAGGCGCTTACCTTCGGACAGCTCCGGATGCCCGTCTAATGCGTCTCTTGTCGCCTACACGGCAGGGAAAAGCTTTTCCACTCTGTCTAGGAAGGAGAAAGTGTGCCAGCAGAGCAAATGCCTCCCGGACTTTCCCTGCAATTCAGCAAGTGCTTTGCAGCTTGAAATTGGAAGGAAAGCCTCAGATTTAGCAGCCAGAGCTTCAGGAGGAGCAGCAGCGAGCACAGCATCGCTTTTGCAGCAGCTCCTTCCATGTGCATGTTTTTGGGAGTGGAAAGGCTTGCAGAGTGTTCAAGTAGCTTTTTCTCTCCGCTGGAAAGCTGCACGCTCAGTGCCAGTGTTCTGCAGCTTCTTTCTTCACGTTTCAGCAGCTAGCACGCTCTCCGTGTGCAGGAGAAGCGGCTGAGGCTTCCTTGCCGGAGACGAGGCACCTTCGCCGGCAGAGAGCCTCCGGCCGGCCGCGGTGCGCTCCGGAGCGGGGGCTTGTGCCGAAAGAGGCCGGGAACAGGCGCTTACCTTCGGACAGCTCCGGATGCCCGTCTAATGCGTCTCTTGTCGCCTACACGGCAGGGAAAAGCTTTTCCACTCTGTCTAGGAAGGAGAAAGTGTGCCAGCACAGCAAATGCATCCCGGACTTTCCCTGCAATTCAGCAAGTGCTTTGCAGCTTGAAATTGGAAGGAAAGCCTCAGATTTAGCAGCCAGAGCTTCAGGAGGAGCAGCAGCGAGCACAGCATCGCTTTTGCAGCAGCTCCTTCCATGTGCATGTTTTTGGGAGTGGAAAGGCTTGCAGAGTGTTCAAGTAGCTTTTTCTCTCCGCTGGAAAGCTGCACGCTCAGTGCCAGTGTTCTGCAGCTTCTTTCTTCACGTTTCAGCAGCTAGCACGCTCTCCGTGTGCAGGAGAAGCGGCTGAGGCTTCCTTGCCGGAGACGAGGCACCTTCGCCGGCAGGGAGCCTCCGGCCGGCCGCGGTGCGCTCCGGAGCGGGGGCTTGTGCCGAAAGAGGCCGGGAACAGGCGCTTACCTTCGGACAGCTCCGGATGCCCGTCTAATGCGTCTCTTGTCGCCTACACGGCAGGGAAAAGCTTTTCCACTCTGTCTAGGAAGGAGAAAGTGTGCCAGCACAGCAAATGCCTCCCGGACTTTCCCTGCAATTCAGCAAGTGCTTTGCAGCTTGAAATTGGAAGGAAAGCCTCAGATTTAGCAGCCAGAGCTTCAGGAGGAGCAGCAGCGAGCACAGCATCGCTTTTGCAGCAGCTCCTTCCATGTGCATGTTTTTGGGAGTGGAAAGGCTTGCAGAGTGTTCAAGTAGCTTTTTCTCTCCGCTGGAAAGCTGCACGCTCAGTGCCAGTGTTCTGCAGCTTCTTTCTTCACGTTTCAGCAGCTAGCACGCTCTCCGTGTGCAGGAGAAGCGGCTGAGGCTTCCTTGCCGGAGACGAGGCACCTTCGCCGGCAGAGAGCCTCCGGCCGGCCGCGGTGCGCTCCGGAGCGGGGGCTTGTGCCGAAAGAGGCCGGGAACAGGCGCTTACCTTCGGACAGCTCCGGATGCCCGTCTAATGCGTCTCTTGTCGCCTACACGGCAGGGAAAAGCTTTTCCACTCTGTCTAGGAAGGAGAAAGTGTGCCAGCAGAGCAAATGCCTCCCGGACTTTCCCTGCAATTCAGCAAGTGCTTTGCAGCTTGAAATTGGAAGGAAAGCCTCAGATTTAGCAGCCAGAGCTTCAGGAGGAGCAGCAGCGAGCACAGCATCGCTTTTGCAGCAGCTCCTTCCATGTGCATGTTTTTGGGAGTGGAAAGGCTTGCAGAGTGTTCAAGTAGCTTTTTCTCTCCGCTGGAAAGCTGCACGCTCAGTGCCAGTGTTCTGCAGCTTCTTTCTTCACGTTTCAGCAGCTAGCACGCTCTCCGTGTGCAGGAGAAGCGGCTGAGGCTTCCTTGCCGGAGACGAGGCACCTTCGCCGGCAGAGAGCCTCCGGCCGGCCGCGGTGCGCTCCGGAGCGGGGGCTTGTGCCGAAAGAGGCCGGGAACAGGCGCTTACCTTCGGACAGCTCCGGATGCCCGTCTAATGCGTCTCTTGTCGCCTACACGGCAGGGAAAAGCTTTTCCACTCTGTCTAGGAAGGAGAAAGTGTGCCAGCACAGCAAATGCCTCCCGGACTTTCCCTGCAATTCAGCAAGTGCTTTGCAGCTTGAAATTGGAAGGAAAGCCTCAGATTTAGCAGCCAGAGCTTCAGGAGGAGCAGCAGCGAGCACAGCATCGCTTTTGCAGCAGCTCCTTCCATGTGCATGTTTTTGGGAGTGGAAAGGCTTGCAGAGTGTTCAAGTAGCTTTTTCTCTCCGCTGGAAAGCTGCACGCTCAGTGCCAGTGTTCTGCAGCTTCTTTCTTCACGTTTCAGCAGCTAGCACGCTCTCCGTGTGCAGGAGAAGCGGCTGAGGCTTCCTTGCCGGAGAAGCGGCACCTTCGCCGGCAGAGAGCCTCCGGCCGGCCGCGGTGCGCTCCGGAGCGGGGGCTTGTGCCGAAAGAGGCCGGGAACAGGCGCTTACCTTCGGACAGCTCCGGATGCCCGTCTAATGCGTCTCTTGTCGCCTACACGGCAGGGAAAAGCTTTTCCACTCTGTCTGGGAAGGAGAAAGTGTGCCAGCAGAGCAAATGCATTCCGGACTTTCCCTGCAATTCAGCAAGTGCTTTGCAGCTTGAAATTGGAAGGAAAGCCTCAGATTTAGCAGCCAGAGCTTCAGGAGGAGCAGCAGCGAGCACAGCATCGCTTTTGCAGCAGCTCCTTCCATGTGCATGTTTTTGGGAGTGGAAAGGCTTGCAGAGTGTTCAAGTAGCTTTTTCTCTCCGCTGGAAAGCTGCACGCTCAGTGCCAGTGTTCTGCAGCTTCTTTCTTCACGTTTCAGCAGCTAGCACGCTCTCCGTGTGCAGGAGAAGCGGCTGAGGCTTCCTTGCCGGAGACGAGGCACCTTCGCCGGCAGAGAGCCTCCGGCCGGCCGCGGTGCGCTCCGGAGCGGGGGCTTGTGCCGAAAGTGGCCGGGAACAGGCGCTTACCTTCGGACAGCTCCGGATCGCCGTCTAATGCGTCTCTTGTCGCCTACACGGCAGGGAAAAGCTTTTCCACTCTGTCTAGGAAGGAGAAAGTGTGCCAGCACAGCAAA
Source organism: Fringilla coelebs (assembly GCF_963513975.1). Lineage (NCBI taxonomy): Eukaryota > Metazoa > Chordata > Aves > Passeriformes > Fringillidae > Fringilla > Fringilla coelebs. The sequence goes on along the minus strand of NW_028167353.1, from coordinate 82,420 downwards.
TGCCTCCCGGACTTTCCCTGCAATTCAGCAAGTGCTTTGCAGCTTGAAATTGGAAGGAAACCTCAGATTTAGCCGCCAAAGCTTCAGGAGGAGATGCAGCGAGCACAGCATCGCTTTTGCAGCAGCTCCTTCCATGTGCATGTTTTTGGGAGTGGAAAGGCTTGCAGAGTGTTCAAGTAGCTTTTTCTCTCCGCTGGAAAGCTGCACGCTCAGTGCCAGTGTTCTGCAGCTTCTTTCTTCACGTTTCAGCAGCTAGCACGCTCTCCGTGTGCAGGAGAAGCGGCTGAGGCTTCCTTGCCGGAGACGAGGCACCTTCGCCGGCAGAGAGCCTCCGGCCGGCCGCGGTGCGCTCCGGAGCGGGGGCTTGTGCCGAAAGAGGCCGGCAACAGGCGCTTACCTTCGGACAGCTCCGGATGCCCGTCTAATGCGTCTCTTGTCGCCTACACGGCAGGGAAAAGCTTTTCCACTCTGTCTAGGAAGGAGAAAGTGTGCCAGCAGAGCAAATGCCTCCCGGACTTTCCCTGCAATTCAGCAAGTGCTTTGCAGCTTGAAATTGGAAGGAAAGCCTCAGATTTAGCAGCCAGAGCTTCAGGAGGAGCAGCAGCGAGCACAGCATCGCTTTTGCAGCAGCTCCTTCCATGTGCATGTTTTTGGGAGTGGAAAGGCTTGCAGAGTGTTCAAGTAGCTTTTTCTCTCCGCTGGAAAGCTGCACGCTCAGTGCCAGTGTTCTGCAGCTTCTTTCTTCACGTTTCAGCAGCTAGCACGCTCTCCGTGTGCAGGAGAAGCGGCTGAGGCTTCCTTGCCGGAGACGAGGCACCTTCGCCGGCAGAGAGCCTCCGGCCGGCCGCGGTGCGCTCCGGAGCGGGGGCTTGTGCCGAAAGAGGCCGGGAACAGGCGCTTACCTTCGGACAGCTCCGGATGCCCGTCTAATGCGTCTCTTGTCGCCTACACGGCAGGGAAAAGCTTTTCCACTCTGTCTAGGAAGGAGAAAGTGTGCCAGCAGAGCAAATGCCTCCCGGACTTTCCCTGCAATTCAGCAAGTGCTTTGCAGCTTGAAATTGGAAGGAAAGCCTCAGATTTAGCAGCCAGAGCTTCAGGAGGAGCAGCAGCGAGCACAGCATCGCTTTTGCAGCAGCTCCTTCCATGTGCATGTTTTTGGGAGTGGAAAGGCTTGCAGAGTGTTCAAGTAGCTTTTTCTCTCCGCTGGAAAGCTGCACGCTCAGTGCCAGTGTTCTGCAGCTTCTTTCTTCACGTTTCAGCAGCTAGCACGCTCTCCGTGTGCAGGAGAAGCGGCTGAGGCTTCCTTGCCGGAGACGAGGCACCTTCGCCGGCAGAGAGCCTCCGGCCGGCCGCGGTGCGCTCCGGAGCGGGGGCTTGTGCCGAAAGAGGCCGGGAACAGGCGCTTACCTTCGGACAGCTCCGGATGCCCGTCTAATGCGTCTCTTGTCGCCTACACGGCAGGGAAAAGCTTTTCCACTCTGTCTAGGAAGGAGAAAGTGTGCCAGCACAGCAAATGCATCCCGGACTTTCCCTGCAATTCAGCAAGTGCTTTGCAGCTTGAAATTGGAAGGAAAGCCTCAGATTTAGCAGCCAGAGCTTCAGGAGGAGCAGCAGCGAGCACAGCATCGCTTTTGCAGCAGCTCCTTCCATGTGCATGTTTTTGGGAGTGGAAAGGCTTGCAGAGTGTTCAAGTAGCTTTTTCTCTCCGCTGGAAAGCTGCACGCTCAGTGCCAGTGTTCTGCAGCTTCTTTCTTCACGTTTCAGCAGCTAGCACGCTCTCCGTGTGCAGGAGAAGCGGCTGAGGCTTCCTTGCCGGAGACGAGGCACCTTCGCCGGCAGAGAGCCTCCGGCCGGCCGCGGTGCGCTCCGGAGCGGGGGCTTGTGCCGAAAGAGGCCGGGAACAGGCGCTTACCTTCGGACAGCTCCGGATGCCCGTCTAATGCGTCTCTTGTCGCCTACACGGCAGGGAAAAGCTTTTCCACTCTGTCTAGGAAGGAGAAAGTGTGCCAGCAGAGCAAATGCCTCCCGGACTTTCCCTGCAATTCAGCAAGTGCTTTGCAGCTTGAAATTGGAAGGAAAGCCTCAGATTTAGCAGCCAGAGCTTCAGGAGGAGCAGCAGCGAGCACAGCATCGCTTTTGCAGCAGCTCCTTCCATGTGCATGTTTTTGGGAGTGGAAAGGCTTGCAGAGTGTTCAAGTAGCTTTTTCTCTCCGCTGGAAAGCTGCACGCTCAGTGCCAGTGTTCTGCAGCTTCTTTCTTCACGTTTCAGCAGCTAGCACGCTCTCCGTGTGCAGGAGAAGCGGCTGAGGCTTCCTTGCCGGAGACGAGGCACCTTCGCCGGCAGAGAGCCTCCGGCCGGCCGCGGTGCGCTCCGGAGCGGGGGCTTGTGCCGAAAGAGGCCGGGAACAGGCGCTTACCTTCGGACAGCTCCGGATGCCCGTCTAATGCGTCTCTTGTCGCCTACACGGCAGGGAAAAGCTTTTCCACTCTGTCTAGGAAGGAGAAAGTGTGCCAGCACAGCAAATGCCTCCCGGACTTTCCCTGCAATTCAGCAAGTGCTTTGCAGCTTGAAATTGGAAGGAAAGCCTCAGATTTAGCAGCCAGAGCTTCAGGAGGAGCAGCAGCGAGCACAGCATCGCTTTTGCAGCAGCTCCTTCCATGTGCATGTTTTTGGGAGTGGAAAGGCTTGCAGAGTGTTCAAGTAGCTTTTTCTCTCCGCTGGAAAGCTGCACGCTCAGTGCCAGTGTTCTGCAGCTTCTTTCTTCACGTTTCAGCAGCTAGCACGCTCTCCGTGTGCAGGAGAAGCGGCTGAGGCTTCCTTGCCGGAGAAGCGGCACCTTCGCCGGCAGAGAGCCTCCGGCCGGCCGCGGTGCGCTCCGGAGCGGGGGCTTGTGCCGAAAGAGGCCGGGAACAGGCGCTTACCTTCGGACAGCTCCGGATGCCCGTCTAATGCGTCTCTTGTCGCCTACACGGCAGGGAAAAGCTTTTCCACTCTGTCTGGGAAGGAGAAAGTGTGCCAGCAGAGCAAATGCATTCCGGACTTTCCCTGCAATTCAGCAAGTGCTTTGCAGCTTGAAATTGGAAGGAAAGCCTCAGATTTAGCAGCCAGAGCTTCAGGAGGAGCAGCAGCGAGCACAGCATCGCTTTTGCAGCAGCTCCTTCCATGTGCATGTTTTTGGGAGTGGAAAGGCTTGCAGAGTGTTCAAGTAGCTTTTTCTCTCCGCTGGAAAGCTGCACGCTCAGTGCCAGTGTTCTGCAGCTTCTTTCTTCACGTTTCAGCAGCTAGCACGCTCTCCGTGTGCAGGAGAAGCGGCTGAGGCTTCCTTGCCGGAGACGAGGCACCTTCGCCGGCAGAGAGCCTCCGGCCGGCCGCGGTGCGCTCCGGAGCGGGGGCTTGTGCCGAAAGTGGCCGGGAACAGGCGCTTACCTTCGGACAGCTCCGGATCGCCGTCTAATGCGTCTCTTGTCGCCTACACGGCAGGGAAAAGCTTTTCCACTCTGTCTAGGAAGGAGAAAGTGTGCCAGCACAGCAAATGCCTCCCGGACTTTCCCTGCAATTCAGCAAGTGCTTTGCAGCTTGAAATTGGAAGGAAACCTCAGATTTAGCCGCCAAAGCTTCAGGAGGAGATGCAGCGAGCACAGCATCGCTTTTGCAGCAGCTCCTTCCATGTGCATGTTTTTGGGAGTGGAAAGGCTTGCAGAGTGTTCAAGTAGCTTTTTCTCTCCGCTGGAAAGCTGCACGCTCAGTGCCAGTGTTCTGCAGCTTCTTTCTTCACGTTTCAGCAGCTAGCACGCTCTCCGTGTGCAGGAGAAGCGGCTGAGGCTTCCTTGCCGGAGACGAGGCACCTTCGCCGGCAGAGAGCCTCCGGCCGGCCGCGGTGCGCTCCGGAGCGGGGGCTTGTGCCGAAAGAGGCCGGCAACAGGCGCTTACCTTCGGACAGCTCCGGATGCCCGTCTAATGCGTCTCTTGTCGCCTACACGGCAGGGAAAAGCTTTTCCACTCTGTCTAGGAAGGAGAAAGTGTGCCAGCAGAGCAAATGCCTCCCGGACTTTCCCTGCAATTCAGCAAGTGCTTTGCAGCTTGAAATTGGAAGGAAAGCCTCAGATTTAGCAGCCAGAGCTTCAGGAGGAGCAGCAGCGAGCACAGCATCGCTTTTGCAGCAGCTCCTTCCATGTGCATGTTTTTGGGAGTGGAAAGGCTTGCAGAGTGTTCAAGTAGCTTTTTCTCTCCGCTGGAAAGCTGCACGCTCAGTGCCAGTGTTCTGCAGCTTCTTTCTTCACGTTTCAGCAGCTAGCACGCTCTCCGTGTGCAGGAGAAGCGGCTGAGGCTTCCTTGCCGGAGACGAGGCACCTTCGCCGGCAGAGAGCCTCCGGCCGGCCGCGGTGCGCTCCGGAGCGGGGGCTTGTGCCGAAAGAGGCCGGCAACAGGCGCTTACCTTCGGACAGCTCCGGATGCCCGTCTAATGCGTCTCTTGTCGCCTACACGGCAGGGAAAAGCTTTTCCACTCTGTCTAGGAAGGAGAAAGTGTGCCAGCACAGCAAATGCCTCCCGGACTTTCCCTGCAATTCAGCAAGTGCTTTGCAGCTTGAAATTGGAAGGAAAGCCTCAGATTTAGCAGCCAGAGCTTCAGGAGGAGCAGCAGCGAGCACAGCATCGCTTTTGCAGCAGCTCCTTCCATGTGCATGTTTTTGGGAGTGGAAAGGCTTGCAGAGTGTTCAAGTAGCTTTTTCTCTCCGCTGGAAAGCTGCACGCTCAGTGCCAGTGTTCTGCAGCTTCTTTCTTCACGTTTCAGCAGCTAGCACGCTCTCCGTGTGCAGGAGAAGCGGCTGAGGCTTCCTTGCCGGAGACGAGGCACCTTCGCCGGCAGAGAGCCTCCGGCCGGCCGCGGTGCGCTCCGGAGCGGGGGCTTGTGCCGAAAGAGGCCGGGAACAGGCGCTTACCTTCGGACAGCTCCGGATGCCCGTCTAATGCGTCTCTTGTCGCCTACACGGCAGGGAAAAGCTTTTCCACTCTGTCTGGGAAGGAGAAAGTGTGCCAGCAGAGCAAATGCATCCCGGACTTTCCCTGCAATTCAGCAAGTGCTTTGCAGCTTGAAATTGGAAGGAAAGCCTCAGATTTAGCAGCCAGAGCTTCAGGAGGAGCAGCAGCGAGCACAGCATCGCTTTTGCAGCAGCTCCTTCCATGTGCATGTTTTTGGGAGTGGAAAGGCTTGCAGAGTGTTCAAGTAGCTTTTTCTCTCCGCTGGAAAGCTGCACGCTCAGTGCCAGTGTTCTGCAGCTTCTTTCTTCACGTTTCAGCAGCTAGCACGCTCTCCGTGTGCAGGAGAAGCGGCTGAGGCTTCCTTGCCGGAGACGAGGCACCTTCGCCGGCAGAGAGCCTCCGGCCGGCCGCGGTGCGCTCCGGAGCGGGGGCTTGTGCCGAAAGAGGCCGGGAACAGGCGCTTACCTTCGGACAGCTCCGGATGCCCGTCTAATGCGTCTCTTGTCGCCTACACGGCAGGGAAAAGCTTTTCCACTCTGTCTGGGAAGGAGAAAGTGTGCCAGCAGAGCAAATGCCTCCCGGACTTTCCCTGCAATTCAGCAAGTGCTTTGCAGCTTGAAATTGGAAGGAAAGCCTCAGATTTAGCAGCCAGAGCTTCAGGAGGAGCAGCAGCGAGCACAGCATCGCTTTTGCAGCAGCTCCTTCCATGTGCATGTTTTTGGGAGTGGAAAGGCTTGCAGAGTGTTCAAGTAGCTTTTTCTCTCCGCTGGAAAGCTGCACGCTCAGTGCCAGTGTTCTGCAGCTTCTTTCTTCACGTTTCAGCAGCTAGCACGCTCTCCGTGTGCAGGAGAAGCGGCTGAGGCTTCCTTGCCGGAGACGAGGCACCTTCGCCGGCAGAGAGCTTCCGGCCGGCCGCGGTGCGCTCCGGAGCGGGGGCTTGTGCCGAAAGAGGCCGGCAACAGGCGCTTACCTTCGGACAGCTCCGGATGCCCGTCTAATGCGTCTCTTGTCGCCTACACGGCAGGGAAAAGCTTTTCCACTCTGTCTAGGAAGGAGAAAGTGTGCCAGCAGAGCAAATGCCTCCCGGACTTTCCCTGCAATTCAGCAAGTGCTTTGCAGCTTGAAATTGGAAGGAAAGCCTCAGATTTAGCAGCCAGAGCTTCAGGAGGAGCAGCAGCGAGCACAGCATCGCTTTTGCAGCAGCTCCTTCCATGTGCATGTTTTTGGGAGTGGAAAGGCTTGCAGAGTGTTCAAGTAGCTTTTTCTCTCCGCTGGAAAGCTGCACGCTCAGTGCCAGTGTTCTGCAGCTTCTTTCTTCACGTTTCAGCAGCTAGCACGCTCTCCGTGTGCAGGAGAAGCGGCTGAGGCTTCCTTGCCGGAGACGAGGCACCTTCGCCGGCAGAGAGCCTCCGGCCGGCCGCGGTGCGCTCCGGAGCGGGGGCTTGTGCCGAAAGAGGCCGGGAACAGGCGCTTACCTTCGGACAGCTCCGGATGCCCGTCTAATGCGTCTCTTGTCGCCTACACGGCAGGGAAAAGCTTTTCCACTCTGTCTAGGAAGGAGAAAGTGTGCCAGCACAGCAAATGCCTCCCGGACTTTCCCTGCAATTCAGCAAGTGCTTTGCAGCTTGAAATTGGAAGGAAAGCCTCAGATTTAGCAGCCAGAGCTTCAGGAGGAGCAGCAGCGAGCACAGCATCGCTTTTGCAGCAGCTCCTTCCATGTGCATGTTTTTGGGAGTGGAAAGGCTTGCAGAGTGTTCAAGTAGCTTTTTCTCTCCGCTGGAAAGCTGCACGCTCAGTGCCAGTGTTCTGCAGCTTCTTTCTTCACGTTTCAGCAGCTAGCACGCTCTCCGTGTGCAGGAGAAGCGGCTGAGGCTTCCTTGCCGGAGACGAGGCACCTTCGCCGGCAGAGAGCCTCCGGCCGGCCGCGGTGCGCTCCGGAGCGGGGGCTTGTGCCGAAAGTGGCCGGCAACAGGCGCTTACCTTCGGACAGCTCCGGATGCCCGTCTAATGCGTCTCTTGTCGCCTACACGGCAGGGAAAAGCTTTTCCACTCTGTCTAGGAAGGAGAAAGTGTGCCAGCACAGCAAATGCCTCCCGGACTTTCCCTGCAATTCAGCAAGTGCTTTGCAGCTTGAAATTGGAAGGAAAGCCTCAGATTTAGCAGCCAGAGCTTCAGGAGGAGCAGCAGCGAGCACAGCATCGCTTTTGCAGCAGCTCCTTCCATGTGCATGTTTTTGGGAGTGGAAAGGCTTGCAGAGTGTTCAAGTAGCTTTTTCTCTCCGCTGGAAAGCTGCACGCTCAGTGCCAGTGTTCTGCAGCTTCTTTCTTCACGTTTCAGCAGCTAGCACGCTCTCCGTGTGCAGGAGAAGCGGCTGAGGCTTCCTTGCCGGAGACGAGGCGCCTTCGCCGGCAGAGAGCCTCCGGCCGGCCGCGGTGCGCTCCGGAGCGGGGGCTTGTGCCGAAAGAGGCTGGGAACAGGCGCTTACCTTCGGACAGCTCCGGATGCCCGTCTAATGCGTCTCTTGTCGCCTACACGGCAGGGAAAAGCTTTTCCACTCTGTCTAGGAAGGAGAAAGTGTGCCAGCACAGCAAATGCCTCCCGGACTTTCCCTGCAATTCAGCAAGTGCTTTGCAGCTTGAAATTGGAAGGAAAGCCTCAGATTTAGCAGCCAGAGCTTCAGGAGGAGCAGCAGCGAGCACAGCATCGCTTTTGCAGCAGCTCCTTCCATGTGCATGTTTTTGGGAGTGGAAAGGCTTGCAGAGTGTTCAAGTAGCTTTTTCTCTCCGCTGGAAAGCTGCACGCTCAGTGCCAGTGTTCTGCAGCTTCTTTCTTCACGTTTCAGCAGCTAGCACGCTCTCCGTGTGCAGGAGAAGCGGCTGAGGCTTCCTTGCCGGAGACGAGGCACCTTCGCCGGCAGAGAGCCTCCGGCCGGCCGCGGGGCGCTCCGGAGCGGGGGCTTGTGCCGAAAGAGGCCGGGAACAGGCGCTTACCTTCGGACAGCTCCGGATGCCCGTCTAATGCGTCTCTTGTCGCCTACACGGCAGGGAAAAGCTTTTCCACTCTGTCTAGGAAGGAGAAAGTGTGCCAGCACAGCAAATGCCTCCCGGACTTTCCCTGCAATTCAGCAAGTGCTTTGCAGCTTGAAATTGGAAGGAAAGCCTCAGATTTAGCAGCCAGAGCTTCAGGAGGAGCAGCAGCGAGCACAGCATCGCTTTTGCAGCAGCTCCTTCCATGTGCATGTTTTTGGGAGTGGAAAGGCTTGCAGAGTGTTCAAGTAGCTTTTTCTCTCCGCTGGAAAGCTGCAGGCTCAGTGCCAGTGTTCTGCAGCTTCTTTCTTCACGTTTCAGCAGCTAGCACGCTCTCCGTGTGCAGGAGAAGCGGCTGAGGCTTCCTTGCCGGAGACGAGGCACCTTCGCCGGCAGAGAGCCTCCGGCCGGCCGCGGTGCGCTCCGGAGCGGGGGCTTGTGCCGAAAGAGGCCGGGAACAGGCGCTTACCTTCGGACAGCTCCGGATGCCCGTCTAATGCGTCTCTTGTCGCCTACACGGCAGGGAAAAGCTTTTCCACTCTGTCTGGGAAGGAGAAAGTGTGCCAGCAGAGCAAATGCATCCCGGACTTTCCCTGCAATTCAGCAAGTGCTTTGCAGCTTGAAATTGGAAGGAAAGCCTCAGATTTAGCAGCCAGAGCTTCAGGAGGAGCAGCAGCGAGCACAGCATCGCTTTTGCAGCAGCTCCTTCCATGTGCATGTTTTTGGGAGTGGAAAGGCTTGCAGAGTGTTCAAGTAGCTTTTTCTCTCCGCTGGAAAGCTGCACGCTCAGTGCCAGTGTTCTGCAGCTTCTTTCTTCACGTTTCAGCAGCTAGCACGCTCTCCGTGTGCAGGAGAAGCGGCTGAGGCTTCCTTGCCGGAGACGAGGCACCTTCGCCGGCAGAGAGCCTCCGGCCGGCCGCGGTGCGCTCCGGAGCGGGGGCTTGTGCCGAAAGAGGCCGGCAACAGGCGCTTACCTTCGGACAGCTCCGGATGCCCGTCTAATGCGTCTCTTGTCGCCTACACGGCAGGGAAAAGCTTTTCCACTCTGTCTAGGAAGGAGAAAGTGTGCCAGCACAGCAAATGCCTCCCGGACTTTCCCTGCAATTCAGCAAGTGCTTTGCAGCTTGAAATTGGAAGGAAAGCCTCAGATTTAGCAGCCAGAGCTTCAGGAGGAGCAGCAGCGAGCACAGCATCGCTTTTGCAGCAGCTCCTTCCATGTGCATGTTTTTGGGAGTGGAAAGGCTTGCAGAGTGTTCAAGTAGCTTTTTCTCTCCGCTGGAAAGCTGCACGCTCAGTGCCAGTGTTCTGCAGCTTCTTTCTTCACGTTTCAGCAGCTAGCACGCTCTCCGTGTGCAGGAGAAGCGGCTGAGGCTTCCTTGCCGGAGAAGCGGCACCTTCGCCGGCAGAGAGCCTCCGGCCGGCCGCGGTGCGCTCCGGAGCGGGGGCTTGTGCCGAAAGAGGCCGGGAACAGGCGCTTACCTTCGGACAGCTCCGGATGCCCGTCTAATGCGTCTCTTGTCGCCTACACGGCAGGGAAAAGCTTTTCCACTCTGTCTAGGAAGGAGAAAGTGTGCCAGCAGAGCAAATGCATCCCGGACTTTCCCTGCAATTCAGCAAGTGCTTTGCAGCTTGAAATTGGAAGGAAAGCCTCAGATTTAGCAGCCAGAGCTTCAGGAGGAGCAGCAGCGAGCACAGCATCGCTTTTGCAGCAGCTCCTTCCATGTGCATGTTTTTGGGAGTGGAAAGGCTTGCAGAGTGTTCAAGTAGCTTTTTCTCTCCGCTGGAAAGCTGCACGCTCAGTGCCAGTGTTCTGCAGCTTCTTTCTTCACGTTTCAGCAGCTAGCACGCTCTCCGTGTGCAGGAGAAGCGGCTGAGGCTTCCTTGCCGGAGACGAGGCACCTTCGCCGGCAGAGAGCCTCCGGCCGGCCGCGGTGCGCTCCGGAGCGGGGGCTTGTGCCGAAAGTGGCCGGGAACAGGCGCTTACCTTCGGACAGCTCCGGATGCCCGTCTAATGCGTCTCTTGTCGCCTACACGGCAGGGAAAAGCTTTTCCACTCTGTCTAGGAAGGAGAAAGTGTGCCAGCACAGCAAATGCATCCCGGACTTTCCCTGCAATTCAGCAAGTGCTTTGCAGCTTGAAATTGGAAGGAAAGCCTCAGATTTAGCAGCCAAAGCTTCAGGAGGAGATGCAGCGAGCACAGCATCGCTTTTGCAGCAGCTCCTTCCATGTGCATGTTTTTGGGAGTGGAAAGGCTTGCAGAGTGTTCAAGTAGCTTTTTCTCTCCGCTGGAAAGCTGCACGCTCAGTGCCAGTGTTCTGCAGCTTCTTTCTTCACGTTTCAGCAGCTAGCACGCTCTCCGTGTGCAGGAGAAGCGGCTGAGGCTTCCTTGCCGGAGACGAGGCACCTTCGCCGGCAGAGAGCCTCCGGCCGGCCGCGGTGCGCTCCGGAGCGGGGGCTTGTGCCGAAAGAGGCCGGCAACAGGCGCTTACCTTCGGACAGCTCCGGATGCCCGTCTAATGCGTCTCTTGTCGCCTACACGGCAGGGAAAAGCTTTTCCACTCTGTCTAGGAAGGAGAAAGTGTGCCAGCACAGCAAATGCCTCCCGGACTTTCCCTGCAATTCAGCAAGTGCTTTGCAGCTTGAAATTGGAAGGAAAGCCTCAGATTTAGCAGCCAGAGCTTCAGGAGGAGCAGCAGCGAGCACAGCATCGCTTTTGCAGCAGCTCCTTCCATGTGCATGTTTTTGGGAGTGGAAAGGCTTGCAGAGTGTTCAAGTAGCTTTTTCTCTCCGCTGGAAAGCTGCAGGCTCAGTGCCAGTGTTCTGCAGCTTCTTTCTTCACGTTTCAGCAGCTAGCACGCTCTCCGTGTGCAGGAGAAGCGGCTGAGGCTTCCTTGCCGGAGACGAGGCACCTTCGCCGGCAGAGAGCCTCCGGCCGGCCGCGGTGCGCTCCGGAGCGGGGGCTTGTGCCGAAAGAGGCCGGCAACAGGCGCTTACCTTCGGACAGCTCCGGATGCCCGTCTAATGCGTCTCTTGTCGCCTACACGGCAGGGAAAAGCTTTTCCACTCTGTCTAGGAAGGAGAAAGTGTGCCAGCACAGCAAATGCATCCCGGACTTTCCCTGCAATTCAGCAAGTGCTTTGCAGCTTGAAATTGGAAGGAAAGCCTCAGATTTAGCAGCCAGAGCTTCAGGAGGAGCAGCAGCGAGCACAGCATCGCTTTTGCAGCAGCTCCTTCCATGTGCATGTTTTTGGGAGTGGAAAGGCTTGCAGAGTGTTCAAGTAGCTTTTTCTCTCCGCTGGAAAGCTGCACGCTCAGTGCCAGTGTTCTGCAGCTTCTTTCTTCACGTTTCAGCAGCTAGCACGCTCTCCGTGTGCAGGAGAAGCGGCTGAGGCTTCCTTGCCGGAGACGAGGCACCTTCGCCGGCAGAGAGCCTCCGGCCGGCCGCGGTGCGCTCCGGAGCGGGGGCTTGTGCCGAAAGAGGCCGGGAACAGGCGCTTACCTTCGGACAGCTCCGGATGCCCGTCTAATGCGTCTCTTGTCGCCTACACGGCAGGGAAAAGCTTTTCCACTCTGTCTAGGAAGGAGAAAGTGTGCCAGCAGAGCAAATGCCTCCCGGACTTTCCCTGCAATTCAGCAAGTGCTTTGCAGCTTGAAATTGGAAGGAAAGCCTCAGATTTAGCAGCCAGAGCTTCAGGAGGAGCAGCAGCGAGCACAGCATCGCTTTTGCAGCAGCTCCTTCCATGTGCATGTTTTTGGGAGTGGAAAGGCTTGCAGAGTGTTCAAGTAGCTTTTTCTCTCCGCTGGAAAGCTGCACGCTCAGTGCCAGTGTTCTGCAGCTTCTTTCTTCACGTTTCAGCAGCTAGCACGCTCTCCGTGTGCAGGAGAAGCGGCTGAGGCTTCCTTGCCGGAGACGAGGCACCTTCGCCGGCAGAGAGCCTCCGGCCGGCCGCGGTGCGCTCCGGAGCGGGGGCTTGTGCCGAAAGAGGCCGGGAACAGGCGCTTACCTTCGGACAGCTCCGGATGCCCGTCTAATGCGTCTCTTGTCGCCTACACGGCAGGGAAAAGCTTTTCCACTCTGTCTAGGAAGGAGAAAGTGTGCCAGCAGAGCAAATGCCTCCCGGACTTTCCCTGCAATTCAGCAAGTGCTTTGCAGCTTGAAATTGGAAGGAAAGCCTCAGATTTAGCAGCCAGAGCTTCAGGAGGAGCAGCAGCGAGCACAGCATCGCTTTTGCAGCAGCTCCTTCCATGTGCATGTTTTTGGGAGTGGAAAGGCTTGCAGAGTGTTCAAGTAGCTTTTTCTCTCCGCTGGAAAGCTGCAGGCTCAGTGCCAGTGTTCTGCAGCTTCTTTCTTCACGTTTCAGCAGCTAGCACGCTCTCCGTGTGCAGGAGAAGCGGCTGAGGCTTCCTTGCCGGAGACGAGGCACCTTCGCCGGCAGAGAGCCTCCGGCCGGCCGCGGTGCGCTCCGGAGCGGGGGCTTGTGCCGAAAGAGGCCGGCAACAGGCGCTTACCTTCGGACAGCTCCGGATGCCCGTCTAATGCGTCTCTTGTCGCCTACACGGCAGGGAAAAGCTTTTCCACTCTGTCTAGGAAGGAGAAAGTGTGCCAGCACAGCAAATGCCTCCCGGACTTTCCCTGCAATTCAGCAAGTGCTTTGCAGCTTGAAATTGGAAGGAAAGCCTCAGATTTAGCAGCCAGAGCTTCAGGAGGAGCAGCAGCGAGCACAGCATCGCTTTTGCAGCAGCTCCTTCCATGTGCATGTTTTTGGGAGTGGAAAGGCTTGCAGAGTGTTCAAGTAGCTTTTTCTCTCCGCTGGAAAGCTGCACGCTCAGTGCCAGTGTTCTGCAGCTTCTTTCTTCACGTTTCAGCAGCTAGCACGCTCTCCGTGTGCAGGAGAAGCGGCTGAGGCTTCCTTGCCGGAGACGAGGCACCTTCGCCGGCAGAGAGCCTCCGGCCGGCCGCGGTGCGCTCCGGAGCGGGGGCTTGTGCCGAAAGAGGCCGGGAACAGGCGCTTACCTTCGGACAGCTCCGGATGCCCGTCTAATGCGTCTCTTGTCGCCTACACGGCAGGGAAAAGCTTTTCCACTCTGTCTAGGAAGGAGAAAGTGTGCCAGCAGAGCAAATGCCTCCCGGACTTTCCCTGCAATTCAGCAAGTGCTTTGCAGCTTGAAATTGGAAGGAAAGCCTCAGATTTAGCAGCCAGAGCTTCAGGAGCAGCAGCAGCGAGCACAGCATCGCTTTTGCAGCAGCTCCTTCCATGTGCATGTTTTTGGGAGTGGAAAGGCTTGCAGAGTGTTCAAGTAGCTTTTTCTCTCCGCTGGAAAGCTGCACGCTCAGTGCCAGTGTTCTGCAGCTTCTTTCTTCACGTTTCAGCAGCTAGCACGCTCTCCGTGTGCAGGAGAAGCGGCTGAGGCTTCCTTGCCGGAGACGAGGCACCTTCGCCGGCAGAGAGCCTCCGGCCGGCCGCGGTGCGCTCCGGAGCGGGGGCTTGTGCCGAAAGAGGCCGGGAACAGGCGCTTACCTTCGGACAGCTCCGGATGCCCGTCTAATGCGTCTCTTGTCGCCTACACGGCAGGGAAAAGCTTTTCCACTCTGTCTAGGAAGGAGAAAGTGTGCCAGCAGAGCAAATGCCTCCCGGACTTTCCCTGCAATTCAGCAAGTGCTTTGCAGCTTGAAATTGGAAGGAAAGCCTCAGATTTAGCAGCCAGAGCTTCAGGAGGAGCAGCAGCGAGCACAGCATCGCTTTTGCAGCAGCTCCTTCCATGTGCATGTTTTTGGGAGTGGAAAGGCTTGCAGAGTGTTCAAGTAGCTTTTTCTCTCCGCTGGAAAGCTGCACGCTCAGTGCCAGTGTTCTGCAGCTTCTTTCTTCACGTTTCAGCAGCTAGCACGCTCTCCGTGTGCAGGAGAAGCGGCTGAGGCTTCCTTGCCGGAGACGAGGCACCTTCGCCGGCAGAGAGCCTCCGGCCGGCCGCGGTGCGCTCCGGAGCGGGGGCTTGTGCCGAAAGAGGCCGGGAACAGGCGCTTACCTTCGGACAGCTCCGGATGCCCGTCTAATGCGTCTCTTGTCGCCTACACGGCAGGGAAAAGCTTTTCCACTCTGTCTAGGAAGGAGAAAGTGTGCCAGCAGAGCAAATGCCTCCCGGACTTTCCCTGCAATTCAGCAAGTGCTTTGCAGCTTGAAATTGGAAGGAAAGCCTCAGATTTAGCAGCCAGAGCTTCAGGAGGAGCAGCAGCGAGCACAGCATCGCTTTTGCAGCAGCTCCTTCCATGTGCATGTTTTTGGGAGTGGAAAGGCTTGCAGAGTGTTCAAGTAGCTTTTTCTCTCCGCTGGAAAGCTGCACGCTCAGTGCCAGTGTTCTGCAGCTTCTTTCTTCACGTTTCAGCAGCTAGCACGCTCTCCGTGTGCAGGAGAAGCGGCTGAGGCTTCCTTGCCGGAGACGAGGCACCTTCGCCGGCAGAGAGCCTCCGGCCGGCCGCGGTGCGCTCCGGAGCGGGGGCTTGTGCCGAAAGAGGCCGGGAACAGGCGCTTACCTTCGGACAGCTCCGGATGCCCGTCTAATGCGTCTCTTGTCGCCTACACGGCAGGGAAAAGCTTTTCCACTCTGTCTAGGAATGAGAAAGTGTGCCAGCAGAGCAAATGCATCCCGGACTTTCCCTGCAATTCAGCAAGTGCTTTGCAGCTTGAAATTGGAAGGAAAGCCTCAGATTTAGCAGCCAGAGCTTCAGGAGGAGCAGCAGCGAGCACAGCATCGCTTTTGCAGCAGCTCCTTCCATGTGCATGTTTTTGGGAGTGGAAAGGCTTGCAGAGTGTTCAAGTAGCTTTTTCTCTCCGCTGGAAAGCTGCACGCTCAGTGCCAGTGTTCTGCAGCTTCTTTCTTCACGTTTCAGCAGCTAGCACGCTCTCCGTGTGCAGGAGAAGCGGCTGAGGCTTCCTTGCCGGAGACGAGGCACCTTCGCCGGCAGAGAGCCTCCGGCCGGCCGCGGTGCGCTCCGGAGCGGGGGCTTGTGCCGAAAGAGGCCGGCAACAGGCGCTTACCTTCGGACAGCTCCGGATGCCCGTCTAATGCGTCTCTTGTCGCCTACACGGCAGGGAAAAGCTTTTCCACTCTGTCTAGGAAGGAGAAAGTGTGCCAGCACAGCAAATGCCTCCCGGACTTTCCCTGCAATTCAGCAAGTGCTTTGCAGCTTGAAATTGGAAGGAAAGCCTCAGATTTAGCAGCCAGAGCTTCAGGAGGAGCAGCAGCGAGCACAGCATCGCTTTTGCAGCAGCTCCTTCCATGTGCATGTTTTTGGGAGTGGAAAGGCTTGCAGAGTGTTCAAGTAGCTTTTTCTCTCCGCTGGAAAGCTGCACGCTCAGTGCCAGTGTTCTGCAGCTTCTTTCTTCACGTTTCAGCAGCTAGCACGCTCTCCGTGTGCAGGAGAAGCGGCTGAGGCTTCCTTGCCGGAGACGAGGCACCTTCGCCGGCAGAGAGCCTCCGGCCGGCCGCGGTGCGCTCCGGAGCGGGGGCTTGTGCCGAAAGAGGCCGGGAACAGGCGCTTACCTTCGGACAGCTCCGGATGCCCGTCTAATGCGTCTCTTGTCGCCTACACGGCAGGGAAAAGCTTTTCCACTCTGTCTGGGAAGGAGAAAGTGTGCCAGCAGAGCAAATGCCTCCCGGACTTTCCCTGCAATTCAGCAAGTGCTTTGCAGCTTGAAATTGGAAGGAAAGCCTCAGATTTAGCAGCCAGAGCTTCAGGAGGAGCAGCAGCGAGCACAGCATCGCTTTTGCAGCAGCTCCTTCCATGTGCATGTTTTTGGGAGTGGAAAGGCTTGCAGAGTGTTCAAGTAGCTTTTTCTCTCCGCTGGAAAGCTGCACGCTCAGTGCCAGTGTTCTGCAGCTTCTTTCTTCACGTTTCAGCAGCTAGCACGCTCTCCGTGTGCAGGAGAAGCGGCTGAGGCTTCCTTGCCGGAGACGAGGCACCTTCGCCGGCAGAGAGCCTCCGGCCGGCCGCGGTGCGCTCCGGAGCGGGGGCTTGTGCCGAAAGAGGCCGGGAACAGGCGCTTACCTTCGGACAGCTCCGGATGCCCGTCTAATGCGTCTCTTGTCGCCTACACGGCAGGGAAAAGCTTTTCCACTCTGTCTAGGAAGGAGAAAGTGTGCCAGCAGAGCAAATGCCTCCCGGACTTTCCCTGCAATTCAGCAAGTGCTTTGCAGCTTGAAATTGGAAGGAAAGCCTCAGATTTAGCAGCCAGAGCTTCAGGAGGAGCAGCAGCGAGCACAGCATCGCTTTTGCAGCAGCTCCTTCCATGTGCATGTTTTTGGGAGTGGAAAGGCTTGCAGAGTGTTCAAGTAGCTTTTTCTCTCCGCTGGAAAGCTGCACGCTCAGTGCCAGTGTTCTGCAGCTTCTTTCTTCACGTTTCAGCAGCTAGCACGCTCTCCGTGTGCAGGAGAAGCGGCTGAGGCTTCCTTGCCGGAGACGAGGCACCTTCGCCGGCAGAGAGCCTCCGGCCGGCCGCGGTGCGCTCCGGAGCGGGGGCTTGTGCCGAAAGAGGCCGGGAACAGGCGCTTACCTTCGGACAGCTCCGGATGCCCGTCTAATGCGTCTCTTGTCGCCTACACGGCAGGGAAAAGCTTTTCCACTCTGTCTAGGAAGGAGAAAGTGTGCCAGCAGAGCAAATGCATCCCGGACTTTCCCTGCAATTCAGCAAGTGCTTTGCAGCTTGAAATTGGAAGGAAAGCCTCAGATTTAGCAGCCAGAGCTTCAGGAGGAGCAGCAGCGAGCACAGCATCGCTTTTGCAGCAGCTCCTTCCATGTGCATGTTTTTGGGAGTGGAAAGGCTTGCAGAGTGTTCAAGTAGCTTTTTCTCTCCGCTGGAAAGCTGCACGCTCAGTGCCAGTGTTCTGCAGCTTCTTTCTTCACGTTTCAGCAGCTAGCACGCTCTCCGTGTGCAGGAGAAGCGGCTGAGGCTTCCTTGCCGGAGACGAGGCACCTTCGCCGGCAGAGAGCCTCCGGCCGGCCGCGGTGCGCTCCGGAGCGGGGGCTTGTGCCGAAAGAGGCCGGGAACAGGCGCTTACCTTCGGACAGCTCCGGATGCCCGTCTAATGCGTCTCTTGTCGCCTACACGGCAGGGAAAAGCTTTTCCACTCTGTCTAGGAAGGAGAAAGTGTGCCAGCAGAGCAAATGCCTCCCGGACTTTCCCTGCAATTCAGCAAGTGCTTTGCAGCTTGAAATTGGAAGGAAAGCCTCAGATTTAGCAGCCAGAGCTTCAGGAGCAGCAGCAGCGAGCACAGCATCGCTTTTGCAGCAGCTCCTTCCATGTGCATGTTTTTGGGAGTGGAAAGGCTTGCAGAGTGTTCAAGTAGCTTTTTCTCTCCGCTGGAAAGCTGCACGCTCAGTGCCAGTGTTCTGCAGCTTCTTTCTTCACGTTTCAGCAGCTAGCACGCTCTCCGTGTGCAGGAGAAGCGGCTGAGGCTTCCTTGCCGGAGACGAGGCACCTTCGCCGGCAGAGAGCCTCCGGCCGGCCGCGGTGCGCTCCGGAGCGGGGGCTTGTGCCGAAAGAGGCCGGGAACAGGCGCTTACCTTCGGACAGCTCCGGATGCCCGTCTAATGCGTCTCTTGTCGCCTACACGGCAGGGAAAAGCTTTTCCACTCTGTCTGGGAAGGAGAAAGTGTGCCAGCAGAGCAAATGCCTCCCGGACTTTCCCTGCAATTCAGCAAGTGCTTTGCAGCTTGAAATTGGAAGGAAAGCCTCAGATTTAGCAGCCAGAGCTTCAGGAGGAGCAGCAGCGAGCACAGCATCGCTTTTGCAGCAGCTCCTTCCATGTGCATGTTTTTGGGAGTGGAAAGGCTTGCAGAGTGTTCAAGTAGCTTTTTCTCTCCGCTGGAAAGCTGCACGCTCAGTGCCAGTGTTCTGCAGCTTCTTTCTTCACGTTTCAGCAGCTAGCACGCTCTCCGTGTGCAGGAGAAGCGGCTGAGGCTTCCTTGCCGGAGACGAGGCACCTTCGCCGGCAGAGAGCCTCCGGCCGGCCGCGGTGCGCTCCGGAGCGGGGGCTTGTGCCGAAAGAGGCCGGGAACAGGCGCTTACCTTCGGACAGCTCCGGATGCCCGTCTAATGCGTCTCTTGTCGCCTACACGGCAGGGAAAAGCTTTTCCACTCTGTCTAGGAAGGAGAAAGTGTGCCAGCACAGCAAATGCCTCCCGGACTTTCCCTGCAATTCAGCAAGTGCTTTGCAGCTTGAAATTGGAAGGAAAGCCTCAGATTTAGCAGCCAGAGCTTCAGGAGGAGCAGCAGCGAGCACAGCATCGCTTTTGCAGCAGCTCCTTCCATGTGCATGTTTTTGGGAGTGGAAAGGCTTGCAGAGTGTTCAAGTAGCTTTTTCTCTCCGCTGGAAAGCTGCACGCTCAGTGCCAGTGTTCTGCAGCTTCTTTCTTCACGTTTCAGCAGCTAGCACGCTCTCCGTGTGCAGGAGAAGCGGCTGAGGCTTCCTTGCCGGAGAAGCGGCACCTTCGCCGGCAGAGAGCCTCTGGCCGGCCGCGGTGCGCTCCGGAGCGGGGGCTTGTGCCGAAAGAGGCCGGGAACAGGCGCTTACCTTCGGACAGCTCCGGATGCCCGTCTAATGCGTCTCTTGTCGCCTACACGGCAGGGAAAAGCTTTTCCACTCTGTCTGGGAAGGAGAAAGTGTGCCAGCAGAGCAAATGCATCCCGGACTTTCCCTGCAATTCAGCAAGTGCTTTGCAGCTTGAAATTGGAAGGAAAGCCTCAGATTTAGCCGCCAAAGCTTCAGGAGGAGATGCAGCGAGCACAGCATCGCTTTTGCAGCAGCTCCTTCCATGTGCATGTTTTTGGGAGTGGAAAGGCTTGCAGAGTGTTCAAGTAGCTTTTTCTCTCCGCTGGAAAGCTGCACGCTCAGTGCCAGTGTTCTGCAGCTTCTTTCTTCACGTTTCAGCAGCTAGCACGCTCTCCGTGTGCAGGAGAAGCGGCTGAGGCTTCCTTGCCGGAGACGAGGCACCTTCGCCGGCAGAGAGCCTCCGGCCGGCCGCGGTGCGCTCCGGAGCGGGGGCTTGTGCCGAAAGAGGCCGGCAACAGGCGCTTACCTTCGGACAGCTCCGGATGCCCGTCTAATGCGTCTCTTGTCGCCTACACGGCAGGGAAAAGCTTTTCCACTCTGTCTAGGAAGGAGAAAGTGTGCCAGCAGAGCAAATGCCTCCCGGACTTTCCCTGCAATTCAGCAAGTGCTTTGCAGCTTGAAATTGGAAGGAAAGCCTCAGATTTAGCAGCCAGAGCTTCAGGAGGAGCAGCAGCGAGCACAGCATCGCTTTTGCAGCAGCTCCTTCCATGTGCATGTTTTTGGGAGTGGAAAGGCTTGCAGAGTGTTCAAGTAGCTTTTTCTCTCCGCTGGAAAGCTGCACGCTCAGTGCCAGTGTTCTGCAGCTTCTTTCTTCACGTTTCAGCAGCTAGCACGCTCTCCGTGTGCAGGAGAAGCGGCTGAGGCTTCCTTGCCGGAGACGAGGCACCTTCGCCGGCAGAGAGCCTCCGGCCGGCCGCGGTGCGCTCCGGAGCGGGGGCTTGTGCCGAAAGAGGCCGGCAACAGGCGCTTACCTTCGGACAGCTCCGGATGCCCGTCTAATGCGTCTCTTGTCGCCTACACGGCAGGGAAAAGCTTTTCCACTCTGTCTAGGAAGGAGAAAGTGTGCCAGCACAGCAAATGCCTCCCGGACTTTCCCTGCAATTCAGCAAGTGCTTTGCAGCTTGAAATTGGAAGGAAAGCCTCAGATTTAGCAGCCAGAGCTTCAGGAGGAGCAGCAGCGAGCACAGCATCGCTTTTGCAGCAGCTCCTTCCATGTGCATGTTTTTGGGAGTGGAAAGGCTTGCAGAGTGTTCAAGTAGCTTTTTCTCTCCGCTGGAAAGCTGCAGGCTCAGTGCCAGTGTTCTGCAGCTTCTTTCTTCACGTTTCAGCAGCTAGCACGCTCTCCGTGTGCAGGAGAAGCGGCTGAGGCTTCCTTGCCGGAGACGAGGCACCTTCGCCGGCAGAGAGCCTCCGGCCGGCCGCGGTGCGCTCCGGAGCGGGGGCTTGTGCCGAAAGAGGCCGGCAACAGGCGCTTACCTTCGGACAGCTCCGGATGCCCGTCTAATGCGTCTCTTGTCGCCTACACGGCAGGGAAAAGCTTTTCCACTCTGTCTAGGAAGGAGAAAGTGTGCCAGCACAGCAAATGCCTCCCGGACTTTCCCTGCAATTCAGCAAGTGCTTTGCAGCTTGAAATTGGAAGGAAAGCCTCAGATTTAGCAGCCAGAGCTTCAGGAGGAGCAGCAGCGAGCACAGCATCGCTTTTGCAGCAGCTCCTTCCATGTGCATGTTTTTGGGAGTGGAAAGGCTTGCAGAGTGTTCAAGTAGCTTTTTCTCTCCGCTGGAAAGCTGCACGCTCAGTGCCAGTGTTCTGCAGCTTCTTTCTTCACGTTTCAGCAGCTAGCACGCTCTCCGTGTGCAGGAGAAGCGGCTGAGGCTTCCTTGCCGGAGACGAGGCACCTTCGCCGGCAGAGAGCCTCCGGCCGGCCGCGGTGCGCTCCGGAGCGGGGGCTTGTGCCGAAAGAGGCCGGGAACAGGCGCTTACCTTCGGACAGCTCCGGATGCCCGTCTAATGCGTCTCTTGTCGCCTACACGGCAGGGAAAAGCTTTTCCACTCTGTCTAGGAAGGAGAAAGTGTGCCAGCACAGCAAATGCCTCCCGGACTTTTCCTGCAATTCAGCAAGTGCTTTGCAGCTTGAAATTGGAAGGAAAGCCTCAGATTTAGCAGCCAGAGCTTCAGGAGCAGCAGCAGCGAGCACAGCATCGCTTTTGCAGCAGCTCCTTCCATGTGCATGTTTTTGGGAGTGGAAAGGCTTGCAGAGTGTTCAAGTAGCTTTTTCTCTCCGCTGGAAAGCTGCACGCTCAGTGCCAGTGTTCTGCAGCTTCTTTCTTCACGTTTCAGCAGCTAGCACGCTCTCCGTGTGCAGGAGAAGCGGCTGAGGCTTCCTTGCCGGAGACGAGGCACCTTCGCCGGCAGAGAGCCTCTGGCCGGCCGCGGTGCGCTCCGGAGCGGGGGCTTGTGCCGAAAGAGGCCGGGAACAGGCGCTTACCTTCGGACAGCTCCGGATGCCCGTCTAATGCGTCTCTTGTCGCCTACACGGCAGGGAAAAGCTTTTCCACTCTGTCTAGGAAGGAGAAAGTGTGCCAGCAGAGCAAATGCCTCCCGGACTTTCCCTGCAATTCAGCAAGTGCTTTGCAGCTTGAAATTGGAAGGAAAGCCTCAGATTTAGCAGCCAGAGCTTCAGGAGCAGCAGCAGCGAGCACAGCATCGCTTTTGCAGCAGCTCCTTCCATGTGCATGTTTTTGGGAGTGGAAAGGCTTGCAGAGTGTTCAAGTAGCTTTTTCTCTCCGCTGGAAAGCTGCACGCTCAGTGCCAGTGTTCTGCAGCTTCTTTCTTCACGTTTCAGCAGCTAGCACGCTCTCCGTGTGCAGGAGAAGCGGCTGAGGCTTCCTTGCCGGAGACGAGGCACCTTCGCCGGCAGAGAGCCTCCGGCCGGCCGCGGTGCGCTCCGGAGCGGGGGCTTGTGCCGAAAGAGGCCGGGAACAGGCGCTTACCTTCGGACAGCTCCGGATGCCCGTCTAATGCGTCTCTTGTCGCCTACACGGCAGGGAAAAGCTTTTCCACTCTGTCTAGGAAGGAGAAAGTGTGCCAGCAGAGCAAATGCCTCCCGGACTTTCCCTGCAATTCAGCAAGTGCTTTGCAGCTTGAAATTGGAAGGAAAGCCTCAGATTTAGCAGCCAGAGCTTCAGGAGGAGCAGCAGCGAGCACAGCATCGCTTTTGCAGCAGCTCCTTCCATGTGCATGTTTTTGGGAGTGGAAAGGCTTGCAGAGTGTTCAAGTAGCTTTTTCTCTCCGCTGGAAAGCTGCACGCTCAGTGCCAGTGTTCTGCAGCTTCTTTCTTCACGTTTCAGCAGCTAGCACGCTCTCCGTGTGCAGGAGAAGCGGCTGAGGCTTCCTTGCCGGAGACGAGGCACCTTCGCCGGCAGAGAGCCTCCGGCCGGCCGCGGTGCGCTCCGGAGCGGGGGCTTGTGCCGAAAGAGGCCGGGAACAGGCGCTTACCTTCGGACAGCTCCGGATGCCCGTCTAATGCGTCTCTTGTCGCCTACACGGCAGGGAAAAGCTTTTCCACTCTGTCTAGGAAGGAGAAAGTGTGCCAGCACAGCAAATGCCTCCCGGACTTTCCCTGCAATTCAGCAAGTGCTTTGCAGCTTGAAATTGGAAGGAAAGCCTCAGATTTAGCAGCCAGAGCTTCAGGAGGAGCAGCAGCGAGCACAGCATCGCTTTTGCAGCAGCTCCTTCCATGTGCATGTTTTTGGGAGTGGAAAGGCTTGCAGAGTGTTCAAGTAGCTTTTTCTCTCCGCTGGAAAGCTGCACGCTCAGTGCCAGTGTTCTGCAGCTTCTTTCTTCACGTTTCAGCAGCTAGCACGCTCTCCGTGTGCAGGAGAAGCGGCTGAGGCTTCCTTGCCGGAGACGAGGCACCTTCGCCGGCAGAGAGCCTCCGGCCGGCCGCGGTGCGCTCCGGAGCGGGGGCTTGTGCCGAAAGAGGCCGGCAACAGGCGCTTACCTTCGGACAGCTCCGGATGCCCGTCTAATGCGTCTCTTGTCGCCTACACGGCAGGGAAAAGCTTTTCCACTCTGTCTGGGAAGGAGAAAGTGTGCCAGCAGAGCAAATGCCTCCCGGACTTTCCCTGCAATTCAGCAAGTGCTTTGCAGCTTGAAATTGGAAGGAAAGCCTCAGATTTAGCAGCCAGAGCTTCAGGAGGAGCAGCAGCGAGCACAGCATCGCTTTTGCAGCAGCTCCTTCCATGTGCATGTTTTTGGGAGTGGAAAGGCTTGCAGAGTGTTCAAGTAGCTTTTTCTCTCCGCTGGAAAGCTGCACGCTCAGTGCCAGTGTTCTGCAGCTTCTTTCTTCACGTTTCAGCAGCTAGCACGCTCTCCGTGTGCAGGAGAAGCGGCTGAGGCTTCCTTGCCGGAGACGAGGCACCTTCGCCGGCAGAGAGCCTCCGGCCGGCCGCGGTGCGCTCCGGAGCGGGGGCTTGTGCCGAAAGAGGCCGGGAACAGGCGCTTACCTTCGGACAGCTCCGGATGCCCGTCTAATGCGTCTCTTGTCGCCTACACGGCAGGGAAAAGCTTTTCCACTCTGTCTAGGAAGGAGAAAGTGTGCCAGCAGAGCAAATGCCTCCCGGACTTTCCCTGCAATTCAGCAAGTGCTTTGCAGCTTGAAATTGGAAGGAAAGCCTCAGATTTAGCAGCCAGAGCTTCAGGAGGAGCAGCAGCGAGCACAGCATCGCTTTTGCAGCAGCTCCTTCCATGTGCATGTTTTTGGGAGTGGAAAGGCTTGCAGAGTGTTCAAGTAGCTTTTTCTCTCCGCTGGAAAGCTGCAGGCTCAGTGCCAGTGTTCTGCAGCTTCTTTCTTCACGTTTCAGCAGCTAGCACGCTCTCCGTGTGCAGGAGAAGCGGCTGAGGCTTCCTTGCCGGAGACGAGGCACCTTCGCCGGCAGAGAGCCTCCGGCCGGCCGCGGTGCGCTCCGGAGCGGGGGCTTGTGCCGAAAGAGGCCGGGAACAGGCGCTTACCTTCGGACAGCTCCGGATGCCCGTCTAATGCGTCTCTTGTCGCCTACACGGCAGGGAAAAGCTTTTCCACTCTGTCTAGGAAGGAGAAAGTGTGCCAGCACAGCAAATGCCTCCCGGACTTTCCCTGCAATTCAGCAAGTGCTTTGCAGCTTGAAATTGGAAGGAAAGCCTCAGATTTAGCAGCCAGAGCTTCAGGAGGAGCAGCAGCGAGCACAGCATCGCTTTTGCAGCAGCTCCTTCCATGTGCATGTTTTTGGGAGTGGAAAGGCTTGCAGAGTGTTCAAGTAGCTTTTTCTCTCCGCTGGAAAGCTGCACGCTCAGTGCCAGTGTTCTGCAGCTTCTTTCTTCACGTTTCAGCAGCTAGCACGCTCTCCGTGTGCAGGAGAAGCGGCTGAGGCTTCCTTGCCGGAGACGAGGCACCTTCGCCGGCAGAGAGCCTCCGGCCGGCCGCGGTGCGCTCCGGAGCGGGGGCTTGTGCCGAAAGTGGCCGGGAAAAGGCGCTTACCTTCGGACAGCTCCGGATGCCCGTCTAATGCGTCTCTTGTCGCCTACACGGCAGGGAAAAGCTTTTCCACTCTGTCTAGGAAGGAGAAAGTGTGCCAGCACAGCAAATGCCTCCCGGACTTTCCCTGCAATTCAGCAAGTGCTTTGCAGCTTGAAATTGGAAGGAAAGCCTCAGATTTAGCAGCCAAAGCTTCAGGAGGAGCAGCAGCGAGCACAGCATCGCTTTTGCAGCAGCTCCTTCCATGTGCATGTTTTTGGGAGTGGAAAGGCTTGCAGAGTGTTCAAGTAGCTTTTTCTCTCCGCTGGAAAGCTGCACGCTCAGTGCCAGTGTTCTGCAGCTTCTTTCTTCACGTTTCAGCAGCTAGCACGCTCTCCGTGTGCAGGAGAAGCGGCTGAGGCTTCCTTGCCGGAGACGAGGCGCCTTCGCCGGCAGAGAGCCTCCGGCCGGCCGCGGTGCGCTCCGGAGCGGGGGCTTGTGCCGAAAGAGGCTGGGAACAGGCGCTTACCTTCGGACAGCTCCGGATGCCCGTCTAATGCGTCTCTTGTCGCCTACACGGCAGGGAAAAGCTTTTCCACTCTGTCTAGGAAGGAGAAAGTGTGCCAGCACAGCAAATGCCTCCCGGACTTTCCCTGCAATTCAGCAAGTGCTTTGCAGCTTGAAATTGGAAGGAAAGCCTCAGATTTAGCAGCCAGAGCTTCAGGAGGAGCAGCAGCGAGCACAGCATCGCTTTTGCAGCAGCTCCTTCCATGTGCATGTTTTTGGGAGTGGAAAGGCTTGCAGAGTGTTCAAGTAGCTTTTTCTCTCCGCTGGAAAGCTGCACGCTCAGTGCCAGTGTTCTGCAGCTTCTTTCTTCACGTTTCAGCAGCTAGCACGCTCTCCGTGTGCAGGAGAAGCGGCTGAGGCTTCCTTGCCGGAGACGAGGCACCTTCGCCGGCAGAGAGCCTCCGGCCGGCCGCGGTGCGCTCCGGAGCGGGGGCTTGTGCCGAAAGAGGCCGGGAACAGGCGCTTACCTTCGGACAGCTCCGGATGCCCGTCTAATGCGTCTCTTGTCGCCTACACGGCAGGGAAAAGCTTTTCCACTCTGTCTAGGAAGGAGAAAGTGTGCCAGCACAGCAAATGCCTCCCGGACTTTCCCTGCAATTCAGCAAGTGCTTTGCAGCTTGAAATTGGAAGGAAAGCCTCAGATTTAGCAGCCAGAGCTTCAGGAGGAGCAGCAGCGAGCACAGCATCGCTTTTGCAGCAGCTCCTTCCATGTGCATGTTTTTGGGAGTGGAAAGGCTTGCAGAGTGTTCAAGTAGCTTTTTCTCTCCGCTGGAAAGCTGCACGCTCAGTGCCAGTGTTCTGCAGCTTCTTTCTTCACGTTTCAGCAGCTAGCACGCTCTCCGTGTGCAGGAGAAGCGGCTGAGGCTTCCTTGCCGGAGACGAGGCACCTTCGCCGGCAGAGAGCCTCCGGCCGGCCGCGGTGCGCTCCGGAGCGGGGGCTTGTGCCGAAAGAGGCCGGGAACAGGCGCTTACCTTCGGACAGCTCCGGATGCCCGTCTAATGCGTCTCTTGTCGCCTACACGGCAGGGAAAAGCTTTTCCACTCTGTCTGGGAAGGAGAAAGTGTGCCAGCAGAGCAAATGCATCCCGGACTTTCCCTGCAATTCAGCAAGTGCTTTGCAGCTTGAAATTGGAAGGAAAGCCTCAGATTTAGCAGCCAGAGCTTCAGGAGGAGCAGCAGCGAGCACAGCATCGCTTTTGCAGCAGCTCCTTCCATGTGCATGTTTTTGGGAGTGGAAAGGCTTGCAGAGTGTTCAAGTAGCTTTTTCTCTCCGCTGGAAAGCTGCAGGCTCAGTGCCAGTGTTCTGCAGCTTCTTTCTTCACGTTTCAGCAGCTAGCACGCTCTCCGTGTGCAGGAGAAGCGGCTGAGGCTTCCTTGCCGGAGACGAGGCACCTTCGCCGGCAGAGAGCCTCCGGCCGGCCGCGGTGCGCTCCGGAGCGGGCGCTTGTGCCGAAAGAGGCCGGGAACAGGCGCTTACCTTCGGACAGCTCCGGATGCCCGTCTAATGCGTCTCTTGTCGCCTACACGGCAGGGAAAAGCTTTTCCACTCTGTCTAGGAAGGAGAAAGTGTGCCAGCACAGCAAATGCCTCCCGGACTTTCCCTGCAATTCAGCAAGTGCTTTGCAGCTTGAAATTGGAAGGAAAGCCTCAGATTTAGCAGCCAGAGCTTCAGGAGGAGCAGCAGCGAGCACAGCATCGCTTTTGCAGCAGCTCCTTCCATGTGCATGTTTTTGGGAGTGGAAAGGCTTGCAGAGTGTTCAAGTAGCTTTTTCTCTCCGCTGGAAAGCTGCACGCTCAGTGCCAGTGTTCTGCAGCTTCTTTCTTCACGTTTCAGCAGCTAGCACGCTCTCCGTGTGCAGGAGAAGCGGCTGAGGCTTCCTTGCCGGAGAAGCGGCACCTTCGCCGGCAGAGAGCCTCTGGCCGGCCGCGGTGCGCTCCGGAGCGGGGGCTTGTGCCGAAAGAGGCCGGGAACAGGCGCTTACCTTCGGACAGCTCCGGATGCCCGTCTAATGCGTCTCTTGTCGCCTACACGGCAGGGAAAAGCTTTTCCACTCTGTCTAGGAAGGAGAAAGTGTGCCAGCAGAGCAAATGCATCCCGGACTTTCCCTGCAATTCAGCAAGTGCTTTGCAGCTTGAAATTGGAAGGAAAGCCTCAGATTTAGCAGCCAGAGCTTCAGGAGGAGCAGCAGCGAGCACAGCATCGCTTTTGCAGCAGCTCCTTCCATGTGCATGTTTTTGGGAGTGGAAAGGCTTGCAGAGTGTTCAAGTAGCTTTTTCTCTCCGCTGGAAAGCTGCACGCTCAGTGCCAGTGTTCTGCAGCTTCTTTCTTCACGTTTCAGCAGCTAGCACGCTCTCCGTGTGCAGGAGAAGCGGCTGAGGCTTCCTTGCCGGAGACGAGGCACCTTCGCCGGCAGAGAGCCTCCGGCCGGCCGCGGTGCGCTCCGGAGCGGGGGCTTGTGCCGAAAGAGGCCGGGAACAGGCGCTTACCTTCGGACAGCTCCGGATGCCCGTCTAATGCGTCTCTTGTCGCCTACACGGCAGGGAAAAGCTTTTCCACTCTGTCTGGGAAGGAGAAAGTGTGCCAGCAGAGCAAATGCCTCCCGGACTTTCCCTGCAATTCAGCAAGTGCTTTGCAGCTTGAAATTGGAAGGAAAGCCTCAGATTTAGCAGCCAGAGCTTCAGGAGGAGCAGCAGCGAGCACAGCATCGCTTTTGCAGCAGCTCCTTCCATGTGCATGTTTTTGGGAGTGGAAAGGCTTGCAGAGTGTTCAAGTAGCTTTTTCTCTCCGCTGGAAAGCTGCACGCTCAGTGCCAGTGTTCTGCAGCTTCTTTCTTCACGTTTCAGCAGCTAGCACGCTCTCCGTGTGCAGGAGAAGCGGCTGAGGCTTCCTTGCCGGAGACGAGGCACCTTCGCCGGCAGAGAGCCTCCGGCCGGCCGCGGTGCGCTCCGGAGCGGGGGCTTGTGCCGAAAGAGGCCGGGAACAGGCGCTTACCTTCGGACAGCTCCGGATGCCCGTCTAATGCGTCTCTTGTCGCCTACACGGCAGGGAAAAGCTTTTCCACTCTGTCTAGGAAGGAGAAAGTGTGCCAGCACAGCAAATGCCTCCCGGACTTTCCCTGCAATTCAGCAAGTGCTTTGCAGCTTGAAATTGGAAGGAAAGCCTCAGATTTAGCAGCCAGAGCTTCAGGAGGAGCAGCAGCGAGCACAGCATCGCTTTTGCAGCAGCTCCTTCCATGTGCATGTTTTTGGGAGTGGAAAGGCTTGCAGAGTGTTCAAGTAGCTTTTTCTCTCCGCTGGAAAGCTGCAGGCTCAGTGCCAGTGTTCTGCAGCTTCTTTCTTCACGTTTCAGCAGCTAGCACGCTCTCCGTGTGCAGGAGAAGCGGCTGAGGCTTCCTTGCCGGAGACGAGGCACCTTCGCCGGCAGAGAGCCTCCGGCCGGCCGCGGTGCGCTCCGGAGCGGGGGCTTGTGCCGAAAGAGGCCGGCAACAGGCGCTTACCTTCGGACAGCTCCGGATGCCCGTCTAATGCGTCTCTTGTCGCCTACACGGCAGGGAAAAGCTTTTCCACTCTGTCTAGGAAGGAGAAAGTGTGCCAGCACAGCAAATGCCTCCCGGACTTTCCCTGCAATTCAGCAAGTGCTTTGCAGCTTGAAATTGGAAGGAAAGCCTCAGATTTAGCAGCCAGAGCTTCAGGAGGAGCAGCAGCGAGCACAGCATCGCTTTTGCAGCAGCTCCTTCCATGTGCATGTTTTTGGGAGTGGAAAGGCTTGCAGAGTGTTCAAGTAGCTTTTTCTCTCCGCTGGAAAGCTGCACGCTCAGTGCCAGTGTTCTGCAGCTTCTTTCTTCACGTTTCAGCAGCTAGCACGCTCTCCGTGTGCAGGAGAAGCGGCTGAGGCTTCCTTGCCGGAGACGAGGCACCTTCGCCGGCAGAGAGCCTCCGGCCGGCCGCGGTGCGCTCCGGAGCGGGGGCTTGTGCCGAAAGTGGCCGGGAAAAGGCGCTTACCTTCGGACAGCTCCGGATGCCCGTCTAATGCGTCTCTTGTCGCCTACACGGCAGGGAAAAGCTTTTCCACTCTGTCTAGGAAGGAGAAAGTGTGCCAGCACAGCAAATGCCTCCCGGACTTTCCCTGCAATTCAGCAAGTGCTTTGCAGCTTGAAATTGGAAGGAAAGCCTCAGATTTAGCAGCCAAAGCTTCAGGAGGAGCAGCAGCGAGCACAGCATCGCTTTTGCAGCAGCTCCTTCCATGTGCATGTTTTTGGGAGTGGAAAGGCTTGCAGAGTGTTCAAGTAGCTTTTTCTCTCCGCTGGAAAGCTGCACGCTCAGTGCCAGTGTTCTGCAGCTTCTTTCTTCACGTTTCAGCAGCTAGCACGCTCTCCGTGTGCAGGAGAAGCGGCTGAGGCTTCCTTGCCGGAGACGAGGCGCCTTCGCCGGCAGAGAGCCTCCGGCCGGCCGCGGTGCGCTCCGGAGCGGGGGCTTGTGCCGAAAGAGGCTGGGAACAGGCGCTTACCTTCGGACAGCTCCGGATGCCCGTCTAATGCGTCTCTTGTCGCCTACACGGCAGGGAAAAGCTTTTCCACTCTGTCTAGGAAGGAGAAAGTGTGCCAGCACAGCAAATGCCTCCCGGACTTTCCCTGCAATTCAGCAAGTGCTTTGCAGCTTGAAATTGGAAGGAAAGCCTCAGATTTAGCAGCCAGAGCTTCAGGAGGAGCAGCAGCGAGCACAGCATCGCTTTTGCAGCAGCTCCTTCCATGTGCATGTTTTTGGGAGTGGAAAGGCTTGCAGAGTGTTCAAGTAGCTTTTTCTCTCCGCTGGAAAGCTGCACGCTCAGTGCCAGTGTTCTGCAGCTTCTTTCTTCACGTTTCAGCAGCTAGCACGCTCTCCGTGTGCAGGAGAAGCGGCTGAGGCTTCCTTGCCGGAGACGAGGCACCTTCGCCGGCAGAGAGCCTCCGGCCGGCCGCGGTGCGCTCCGGAGCGGGGGCTTGTGCCGAAAGAGGCCGGCAACAGGCGCTTACCTTCGGACAGCTCCGGATGCCCGTCTAATGCGTCTCTTGTCGCCTACACGGCAGGGAAAAGCTTTTCCACTCTGTCTAGGAAGGAGAAAGTGTGCCAGCACAGCAAATGCCTCCCGGACTTTCCCTGCAATTCAGCAAGTGCTTTGCAGCTTGAAATTGGAAGGAAAGCCTCAGATTTAGCAGCCAGAGCTTCAGGAGGAGCAGCAGCGAGCACAGCATCGCTTTTGCAGCAGCTCCTTCCATGTGCATGTTTTTGGGAGTGGAAAGGCTTGCAGAGTGTTCAAGTAGCTTTTTCTCTCCGCTGGAAAGCTGCAGGCTCAGTGCCAGTGTTCTGCAGCTTCTTTCTTCACGTTTCAGCAGCTAGCACGCTCTCCGTGTGCAGGAGAAGCGGCTGAGGCTTCCTTGCCGGAGACGAGGCACCTTCGCCGGCAGAGAGCCTCCGGCCGGCCGCGGTGCGCTCCGGAGCGGGGGCTTGTGCCGAAAGAGGCCGGGAACAGGCGCTTACCTTCGGACAGCTCCGGATGCCCGTCTAATGCGTCTCTTGTCGCCTACACGGCAGGGAAAAGCTTTTCCACTCTGTCTGGGAAGGAGAAAGTGTGCCAGCAGAGCAAATGCATCCCGGACTTTCCCTGCAATTCAGCAAGTGCTTTGCAGCTTGAAATTGGAAGGAAAGCCTCAGATTTAGCAGCCAGAGCTTCAGGAGGAGCAGCAGCGAGCACAGCATCGCTTTTGCAGCAGCTCCTTCCATGTGCATGTTTTTGGGAGTGGAAAGGCTTGCAGAGTGTTCAAGTAGCTTTTTCTCTCCGCTGGAAAGCTGCACGCTCAGTGCCAGTGTTCTGCAGCTTCTTTCTTCACGTTTCAGCAGCTAGCACGCTCTCCGTGTGCAGGAGAAGCGGCTGAGGCTTCCTTGCCGGAGACGAGGCACCTTCGCCGGCAGAGAGCCTCCGGCCGGCCGCGGTGCGCTCCGGAGCGGGAGCTTGTGCCGAAAGAGGCCGGGAACAGGCGCTTACCTTCGGACAGCTCCGGATGCCCGTCTAATGCGTCTCTTGTCGCCTACACGGCAGGGAAAAGCTTTTCCACTCTGTCTAGGAAGGAGAAAGTGTGCCAGCACAGCAAATGCCTCCCGGACTTTCCCTGCAATTCAGCAAGTGCTTTGCAGCTTGAAATTGGAAGGAAAGCCTCAGATTTAGCAGCCAGAGCTTCAGGAGGAGCAGCAGCGAGCACAGCATCGCTTTTGCAGCAGCTCCTTCCATGTGCATGTTTTTGTGAGTGGAAAGGCTTGCAGAGTGTTCAAGTAGCTTTTTCTCTCCGCTGGAAAGCTGCACGCTCAGTGCCAGTGTTCTGCAGCTTCTTTCTTCACGTTTCAGCAGCTAGCACGCTCTCCGTGTGCAGGAGAAGCGGCTGAGGCTTCCTTGCCGGAGAAGCGGCACCTTCGCCGGCAGAGAGCCTCTGGCCGGCCGCGGTGCGCTCCGGAGCGGGGGCTTGTGCCGAAAGAGGCCGGGAACAGGCGCTTACCTTCGGACAGCTCCGGATGCCCGTCTAATGCGTCTCTTGTCGCCTACACGGCAGGGAAAAGCTTTTCCACTCTGTCTAGGAAGGAGAAAGTGTGCCAGCAGAGCAAATGCATCCCGGACTTTCCCTGCAATTCAGCAAGTGCTTTGCAGCTTGAAATTGGAAGGAAAGCCTCAGATTTAGCAGCCAGAGCTTCAGGAGGAGCAGCAGCGAGCACAGCATCGCTTTTGCAGCAGCTCCTTCCATGTGCATGTTTTTGGGAGTGGAAAGGCTTGCAGAGTGTTCAAGTAGCTTTTTCTCTCCGCTGGAAAGCTGCACGCTCAGTGCCAGTGTTCTGCAGCTTCTTTCTTCACGTTTCAGCAGCTAGCACGCTCTCCGTGTGCAGGAGAAGCGGCTGAGGCTTCCTTGCCGGAGACGAGGCACCTTCGCCGGCAGAGAGCCTCCGGCCGGCCGCGGTGCGCTCCGGAGCGGGGGCTTGTGCCGAAAGTGGCCGGGAACAGGCGCTTACCTTCGGACAGCTCCGGATGCCCGTCTAATGCGTCTCTTGTCGCCTACACGGCAGGGAAAAGCTTTTCCACTCTGTCTAGGAAGGAGAAAGTGTGCCAGCACAGCAAATGCATCCCGGACTTTCCCTGCAATTCAGCAAGTGCTTTGCAGCTTGAAATTGGAAGGAAAGCCTCAGATTTAGCAGCCAAAGCTTCAGGAGGAGATGCAGCGAGCACAGCATCGCTTTTGCAGCAGCTCCTTCCATGTGCATGTTTTTGGGAGTGGAAAGGCTTGCAGAGTGTTCAAGTAGCTTTTTGTCTCCGCTGGAAAGCTGCACGCTCAGTGCCAGTGTTCTGCAGCTTCTTTCTTCACGTTTCAGCAGCTAGCACGCTCTCCGTGTGCAGGAGAAGCGGCTGAGGCTTCCTTGCCGGAGACGAGGCACCTTCGCCGGCAGAGAGCCTCCGGCCGGCCGCGGTGCGCTCCGGAGCGGGGGCTTGTGCCGAAAGAGGCCGGGAACAGGCGCTTACCTTCGGACAGCTCCGGATGCCCGTCTAATGCGTCTCTTGTCGCCTACACGGCAGGGAAAAGCTTTTCCACTCTGTCTAGGAAGGAGAAAGTGTGCCAGCAGAGCAAATGCCTCCCGGACTTTCCCTGCAATTCAGCAAGTGCTTTGCAGCTTGAAATTGGAAGGAAAGCCTCAGATTTAGCAGCCAGAGCTTCAGGAGGAGCAGCAGCGAGCACAGCATCGCTTTTGCAGCAGCTCCTTCCATGTGCATGTTTTTGGGAGTGGAAAGGCTTGCAGAGTGTTCAAGTAGCTTTTTCTCTCCGCTGGAAAGCTGCACGCTCAGTGCCAGTGTTCTGCAGCTTCTTTCTTCACGTTTCAGCAGCTAGCACGCTCTCCGTGTGCAGGAGAAGCGGCTGAGGCTTCCTTGCCGGAGACGAGGCACCTTCGCCGGCAGAGAGCCTCCGGCCGGCCGCGGTGCGCTCCGGAGCGGGGGCTTGTGCCGAAAGAGGCCGGGAACAGGCGCTTACCTTCGGACAGCTCCGGATGCCCGTCTAATGCGTCTCTTGTCGCCTACACGGCAGGGAAAAGCTTTTCCACTCTGTCTAGGAAGGAGAAAGTGTGCCAGCACAGCAAATGCCTCCCGGACTTTCCCTGCAATTCAGCAAGTGCTTTGCAGCTTGAAATTGGAAGGAAAGCCTCAGATTTAGCAGCCAGAGCTTCAGGAGCAGCAGCAGCGAGCACAGCATCGCTTTTGCAGCAGCTCCTTCCATGTGCATGTTTTTGGGAGTGGAAAGGCTTGCAGAGTGTTCAAGTAGCTTTTTCTCTCCGCTGGAAAGCTGCACGCTCAGTGCCAGTGTTCTGCAGCTTCTTTCTTCACGTTTCAGCAGCTAGCACGCTCTCCGTGTGCAGGAGAAGCGGCTGAGGCTTCCTTGCCGGAGACGAGGCACCTTCGCCGGCAGAGAGCCTCCGGCCGGCC
Source organism: Fringilla coelebs (assembly GCF_963513975.1). Lineage (NCBI taxonomy): Eukaryota > Metazoa > Chordata > Aves > Passeriformes > Fringillidae > Fringilla > Fringilla coelebs. Next base: position 49,255 of record NW_028167353.1, on the reverse strand, counting down.
GCGGTGCGCTCCGGAGCGGGGGCTTGTGCCGAAAGAGGCCGGGAACAGGCGCTTACCTTCGGACAGCTCCGGATGCCCGTCTAATGCGTCTCTTGTCGCCTACACGGCAGGGAAAAGCTTTTCCACTCTGTCTAGGAAGGAGAAAGTGTGCCAGCAGAGCAAATGCCTCCCGGACTTTCCCTGCAATTCAGCAAGTGCTTTGCAGCTTGAAATTGGAAGGAAAGCCTCAGATTTAGCAGCCAGAGCTTCAGGAGGAGCAGCAGCGAGCACAGCATCGCTTTTGCAGCAGCTCCTTCCATGTGCATGTTTTTGGGAGTGGAAAGGCTTGCAGAGTGTTCAAGTAGCTTTTTCTCTCCGCTGGAAAGCTGCACGCTCAGTGCCAGTGTTCTGCAGCTTCTTTCTTCACGTTTCAGCAGCTAGCACGCTCTCCGTGTGCAGGAGAAGCGGCTGAGGCTTCCTTGCCGGAGACGAGGCACCTTCGCCGGCAGAGAGCCTCCGGCCGGCCGCGGTGCGCTCCGGAGCGGGGGCTTGTGCCGAAAGAGGCCGGGAACAGGCGCTTACCTTCGGACAGCTCCGGATGCCCGTCTAATGCGTCTCTTGTCGCCTACACGGCAGGGAAAAGCTTTTCCACTCTGTCTAGGAAGGAGAAAGTGTGCCAGCACAGCAAATGCCTCCCGGACTTTCCCTGCAATTCAGCAAGTGCTTTGCAGCTTGAAATTGGAAGGAAAGCCTCAGATTTAGCAGCCAGAGCTTCAGGAGGAGCAGCAGCGAGCACAGCATCGCTTTTGCAGCAGCTCCTTCCATGTGCATGTTTTTGGGAGTGGAAAGGCTTGCAGAGTGTTCAAGTAGCTTTTTCTCTCCGCTGGAAAGCTGCAGGCTCAGTGCCAGTGTTCTGCAGCTTCTTTCTTCACGTTTCAGCAGCTAGCACGCTCTCCGTGTGCAGGAGAAGCGGCTGAGGCTTCCTTGCCGGAGACGAGGCACCTTCGCCGGCAGAGAGCCTCCGGCCGGCCGCGGTGCGCTCCGGAGCGGGGGCTTGTGCCGAAAGAGGCCGGGAACAGGCGCTTACCTTCGGACAGCTCCGGATGCCCGTCTAATGCGTCTCTTGTCGCCTACACGGCAGGGAAAAGCTTTTCCACTCTGTCTAGGAAGGAGAAAGTGTGCCAGCACAGCAAATGCCTCCCGGACTTTCCCTGCAATTCAGCAAGTGCTTTGCAGCTTGAAATTGGAAGGAAAGCCTCAGATTTAGCAGCCAGAGCTTCAGGAGGAGCAGCAGCGAGCACAGCATCGCTTTTGCAGCAGCTCCTTCCATGTGCATGTTTTTGGGAGTGGAAAGGCTTGCAGAGTGTTCAAGTAGCTTTTTCTCTCCGCTGGAAAGCTGCACGCTCAGTGCCAGTGTTCTGCAGCTTCTTTCTTCACGTTTCAGCAGCTAGCACGCTCTCCGTGTGCAGGAGAAGCGGCTGAGGCTTCCTTGCCGGAGACGAGGCACCTTCGCCGGCAGAGAGCCTCCGGCCGGCCGCGGTGCGCTCCGGAGCGGGGGCTTGTGCCGAAAGAGGCCGGCAACAGGCGCTTACCTTCGGACAGCTCCGGATGCCCGTCTAATGCGTCTCTTGTCGCCTACACGGCAGGGAAAAGCTTTTCCACTCTGTCTAGGAAGGAGAAAGTGTGCCAGCAGAGCAAATGCCTCCCGGACTTTTCCTGCAATTCAGCAAGTGCTTTGCAGCTTGAAATTGGAAGGAAAGCCTCAGATTTAGCAGCCAGAGCTTCAGGAGGAGCAGCAGCGAGCACAGCATCGCTTTTGCAGCAGCTCCTTCCATGTGCATGTTTTTGGGAGTGGAAAGGCTTGCAGAGTGTTCAAGTAGCTTTTTCTCTCCGCTGGAAAGCTGCACGCTCAGTGCCAGTGTTCTGCAGCTTCTTTCTTCACGTTTCAGCAGCTAGCACGCTCTCCGTGTGCAGGAGAAGCGGCTGAGGCTTCCTTGCCGGAGACGAGGCACCTTCGCCGGCAGAGAGCCTCTGGCCGGCCGCGGTGCGCTCCGGAGCGGGGGCTTGTGCCGAAAGAGGCCGGGAACAGGCGCTTACCTTCGGACAGCTCCGGATGCCCGTCTAATGCGTCTCTTGTCGCCTACACGGCAGGGAAAAGCTTTTCCACTCTGTCTAGGAAGGAGAAAGTGTGCCAGCACAGCAAATGCCTCCCGGACTTTCCCTGCAATTCAGCAAGTGCTTTGCAGCTTGAAATTGGAAGGAAAGCCTCAGATTTAGCAGCCAGAGCTTCAGGAGCAGCAGCAGCGAGCACAGCATCGCTTTTGCAGCAGCTCCTTCCATGTGCATGTTTTTGGGAGTGGAAAGGCTTGCAGAGTGTTCAAGTAGCTTTTTCTCTCCGCTGGAAAGCTGCACGCTCAGTGCCAGTGTTCTGCAGCTTCTTTCTTCATGTTTCAGCAGCTAGCACGCTCTCCGTGTGCAGGAGAAGCGGCTGAGGCTTCCTTGCCGGAGACGAGGCACCTTCGCCGGCAGAGAGCCTCCGGCCGGCCGCGGTGCGCTCCGGAGCGGGGGCTTGTGCCGAAAGAGGCCGGGAACAGGCGCTTACCTTCGGACAGCTCCGGATGCCCGTCTAATGCGTCTCTTGTCGCCTACACGGCAGGGAAAAGCTTTTCCACTCTGTCTAGGAAGGAGAAAGTGTGCCAGCAGAGCAAATGCCTCCCGGACTTTCCCTGCAATTCAGCAAGTGCTTTGCAGCTTGAAATTGGAAGGAAAGCCTCAGATTTAGCAGCCAGAGCTTCAGGAGGAGCAGCAGCGAGCACAGCATCGCTTTTGCAGCAGCTCCTTCCATGTGCATGTTTTTGGGAGTGGAAAGGCTTGCAGAGTGTTCAAGTAGCTTTTTCTCTCCGCTGGAAAGCTGCACGCTCAGTGCCAGTGTTCTGCAGCTTCTTTCTTCACGTTTCAGCAGCTAGCACGCTCTCCGTGTGCAGGAGAAGCGGCTGAGGCTTCCTTGCCGGAGACGAGGCACCTTCGCCGGCAGAGAGCCTCCGGCCGGCCGCGGTGCGCTCCGGAGCGGGGGCTTGTGCCGAAAGAGGCCGGGAACAGGCGCTTACCTTCGGACAGCTCCGGATGCCCGTCTAATGCGTCTCTTGTCGCCTACACGGCAGGGAAAAGCTTTTCCACTCTGTCTAGGAAGGAGAAAGTGTGCCAGCAGAGCAAATGCCTCCCGGACTTTCCCTGCAATTCAGCAAGTGCTTTGCAGCTTGAAATTGGAAGGAAAGCCTCAGATTTAGCAGCCAGAGCTTCAGGAGGAGCAGCAGCGAGCACAGCATCGCTTTTGCAGCAGCTCCTTCCATGTGCATGTTTTTGGGAGTGGAAAGGCTTGCAGAGTGTTCAAGTAGCTTTTTCTCTCCGCTGGAAAGCTGCACGCTCAGTGCCAGTGTTCTGCAGCTTCTTTCTTCACGTTTCAGCAGCTAGCACGCTCTCCGTGTGCAGGAGAAGCGGCTGAGGCTTCCTTGCCGGAGACGAGGCACCTTCGCCGGCAGAGAGCCTCCGGCCGGCCGCGGTGCGCTCCGGAGCGGGGGCTTGTGCCGAAAGAGGCCGGGAACAGGCGCTTACCTTCGGACAGCTCCGGATGCCCGTCTAATGCGTCTCTTGTCGCCTACACGGCAGGGAAAAGCTTTTCCACTCTGTCTAGGAAGGAGAAAGTGTGCCAGCACAGCAAATGCCTCCCGGACTTTCCCTGCAATTCAGCAAGTGCTTTGCAGCTTGAAATTGGAAGGAAAGCCTCAGATTTAGCAGCCAGAGCTTCAGGAGGAGCAGCAGCGAGCACAGCATCGCTTTTGCAGCAGCTCCTTCCATGTGCATGTTTTTGGGAGTGGAAAGGCTTGCAGAGTGTTCAAGTAGCTTTTTCTCTCCGCTGGAAAGCTGCACGCTCAGTGCCAGTGTTCTGCAGCTTCTTTCTTCACGTTTCAGCAGCTAGCACGCTCTCCGTGTGCAGGAGAAGCGGCTGAGGCTTCCTTGCCGGAGACGAGGCACCTTCGCCGGCAGAGAGCCTCCGGCCGGCCGCGGTGCGCTCCGGAGCGGGGGCTTGTGCCGAAAGAGGCCGGCAACAGGCGCTTACCTTCGGACAGCTCCGGATGCCCGTCTAATGCGTCTCTTGTCGCCTACACGGCAGGGAAAAGCTTTTCCACTCTGTCTAGGAAGGAGAAAGTGTGCCAGCACAGCAAATGCCTCCCGGACTTTCCCTGCAATTCAGCAAGTGCTTTGCAGCTTGAAATTGGAAGGAAAGCCTCAGATTTAGCAGCCAGAGCTTCAGGAGGAGCAGCAGCGAGCACAGCATCGCTTTTGCAGCAGCTCCTTCCATGTGCATGTTTTTGGGAGTGGAAAGGCTTGCAGAGTGTTCAAGTAGCTTTTTCTCTCCGCTGGAAAGCTGCACGCTCAGTGCCAGTGTTCTGCAGCTTCTTTCTTCACGTTTCAGCAGCTAGCACGCTCTCCGTGTGCAGGAGAAGCGGCTGAGGCTTCCTTGCCGGAGAAGCGGCACCTTCGCCGGCAGAGAGCCTCTGGCCGGCCGCGGTGCGCTCCGGAGCGGGGGCTTGTGCCGAAAGAGGCCGGGAACAGGCGCTTACCTTCGGACAGCTCCGGATGCCCGTCTAATGCGTCTCTTGTCGCCTACACGGCAGGGAAAAGCTTTTCCACTCTGTCTAGGAAGGAGAAAGTGTGCCAGCAGAGCAAATGCATCCCGGACTTTCCCTGCAATTCAGCAAGTGCTTTGCAGCTTGAAATTGGAAGGAAAGCCTCAGATTTAGCAGCCAGAGCTTCAGGAGGAGCAGCAGCGAGCACAGCATCGCTTTTGCAGCAGCTCCTTCCATGTGCATGTTTTTGGGAGTGGAAAGGCTTGCAGAGTGTTCAAGTAGCTTTTTCTCTCCGCTGGAAAGCTGCACGCTCAGTGCCAGTGTTCTGCAGCTTCTTTCTTCACGTTTCAGCAGCTAGCACGCTCTCCGTGTGCAGGAGAAGCGGCTGAGGCTTCCTTGCCGGAGACGAGGCACCTTCGCCGGCAGAGAGCCTCCGGCCGGCCGCGGTGCGCTCCGGAGCGGGGGCTTGTGCCGAAAGAGGCCGGCAACAGGCGCTTACCTTCGGACAGCTCCGGATGCCCGTCTAATGCGTCTCTTGTCGCCTACACGGCAGGGAAAAGCTTTTCCACTCTGTCTAGGAAGGAGAAAGTGTGCCAGCAGAGCAAATGCCTCCCGGACTTTCCCTGCAATTCAGCAAGTGCTTTGCAGCTTGAAATTGGAAGGAAAGCCTCAGATTTAGCAGCCAGAGCTTCAGGAGCAGCAGCAGCGAGCACAGCATCGCTTTTGCAGCAGCTCCTTCCATGTGCATGTTTTTGGGAGTGGAAAGGCTTGCAGAGTGTTCAAGTAGCTTTTTCTCTCCGCTGGAAAGCTGCACGCTCAGTGCCAGTGTTCTGCAGCTTCTTTCTTCACGTTTCAGCAGCTAGCACGCTCTCCGTGTGCAGGAGAAGCGGCTGAGGCTTCCTTGCCGGAGACGAGGCACCTTCGCCGGCAGAGAGCCTCTGGCCGGCCGCGGTGCGCTCCGGAGCGGGGGCTTGTGCCGAAAGAGGCCGGCAACAGGCGCTTACCTTCGGACAGCTCCGGATGCCCGTCTAATGCGTCTCTTGTCGCCTACACGGCAGGGAAAAGCTTTTCCACTCTGTCTAGGAAGGAGAAAGTGTGCCAGCACAGCAAATGCCTCCCGGACTTTCCCTGCAATTCAGCAAGTGCTTTGCAGCTTGAAATTGGAAGGAAAGCCTCAGATTTAGCAGCCAGAGCTTCAGGAGGAGCAGCAGCGAGCACAGCATCGCTTTTGCAGCAGCTCCTTCCATGTGCATGTTTTTGGGAGTGGAAAGGCTTGCAGAGTGTTCAAGTAGCTTTTTCTCTCCGCTGGAAAGCTGCACGCTCAGTGCCAGTGTTCTGCAGCTTCTTTCTTCACGTTTCAGCAGCTAGCACGCTCTCCGTGTGCAGGAGAAGCGGCTGAGGCTTCCTTGCCGGAGACGAGGCACCTTCGCCGGCAGAGAGCCTCCGGCCGGCCGCGGTGCGCTCCGGAGCGGGGGCTTGTGCCGAAAGAGGCCGGCAACAGGCGCTTACCTTCGGACAGCTCCGGATGCCCGTCTAATGCGTCTCTTGTCGCCTACACGGCAGGGAAAAGCTTTTCCACTCTGTCTAGGAAGGAGAAAGTGTGCCAGCACAGCAAATGCCTCCCGGACTTTCCCTGCAATTCAGCAAGTGCTTTGCAGCTTGAAATTGGAAGGAAAGCCTCAGATTTAGCAGCCAGAGCTTCAGGAGGAGCAGCAGCGAGCACAGCATCGCTTTTGCAGCAGCTCCTTCCATGTGCATGTTTTTGGGAGTGGAAAGGCTTGCAGAGTGTTCAAGTAGCTTTTTCTCTCCGCTGGAAAGCTGCAGGCTCAGTGCCAGTGTTCTGCAGCTTCTTTCTTCACGTTTCAGCAGCTAGCACGCTCTCCGTGTGCAGGAGAAGCGGCTGAGGCTTCCTTGCCGGAGACGAGGCACCTTCGCCGGCAGAGAGCCTCCGGCCGGCCGCGGTGCGCTCCGGAGCGGGGGCTTGTGCCGAAAGAGGCCGGGAACAGGCGCTTACCTTCGGACAGCTCCGGATGCCCGTCTAATGCGTCTCTTGTCGCCTACACGGCAGGGAAAAGCTTTTCCACTCTGTCTGGGAAGGAGAAAGTGTGCCAGCAGAGCAAATGCATCCCGGACTTTCCCTGCAATTCAGCAAGTGCTTTGCAGCTTGAAATTGGAAGGAAAGCCTCAGATTTAGCAGCCAGAGCTTCAGGAGGAGCAGCAGCGAGCACAGCATCGCTTTTGCAGCAGCTCCTTCCATGTGCATGTTTTTGGGAGTGGAAAGGCTTGCAGAGTGTTCAAGTAGCTTTTTCTCTCCGCTGGAAAGCTGCACGCTCAGTGCCAGTGTTCTGCAGCTTCTTTCTTCACGTTTCAGCAGCTAGCACGCTCTCCGTGTGCAGGAGAAGCGGCTGAGGCTTCCTTGCCGGAGACGAGGCACCTTCGCCGGCAGAGAGCCTCCGGCCGGCCGCGGTGCGCTCCGGAGCGGGAGCTTGTGCCGAAAGAGGCCGGGAACAGGCGCTTACCTTCGGACAGCTCCGGATGCCCGTCTAATGCGTCTCTTGTCGCCTACACGGCAGGGAAAAGCTTTTCCACTCTGTCTAGGAAGGAGAAAGTGTGCCAGCACAGCAAATGCCTCCCGGACTTTCCCTGCAATTCAGCAAGTGCTTTGCAGCTTGAAATTGGAAGGAAAGCCTCAGATTTAGCAGCCAGAGCTTCAGGAGGAGCAGCAGCGAGCACAGCATCGCTTTTGCAGCAGCTCCTTCCATGTGCATGTTTTTGTGAGTGGAAAGGCTTGCAGAGTGTTCAAGTAGCTTTTTCTCTCCGCTGGAAAGCTGCACGCTCAGTGCCAGTGTTCTGCAGCTTCTTTCTTCACGTTTCAGCAGCTAGCACGCTCTCCGTGTGCAGGAGAAGCGGCTGAGGCTTCCTTGCCGGAGAAGCGGCACCTTCGCCGGCAGAGAGCCTCTGGCCGGCCGCGGTGCGCTCCGGAGCGGGGGCTTGTGCCGAAAGAGGCCGGGAACAGGCGCTTACCTTCGGACAGCTCCGGATGCCCGTCTAATGCGTCTCTTGTCGCCTACACGGCAGGGAAAAGCTTTTCCACTCTGTCTAGGAAGGAGAAAGTGTGCCAGCAGAGCAAATGCATCCCGGACTTTCCCTGCAATTCAGCAAGTGCTTTGCAGCTTGAAATTGGAAGGAAAGCCTCAGATTTAGCAGCCAGAGCTTCAGGAGGAGCAGCAGCGAGCACAGCATCGCTTTTGCAGCAGCTCCTTCCATGTGCATGTTTTTGGGAGTGGAAAGGCTTGCAGAGTGTTCAAGTAGCTTTTTCTCTCCGCTGGAAAGCTGCACGCTCAGTGCCAGTGTTCTGCAGCTTCTTTCTTCACGTTTCAGCAGCTAGCACGCTCTCCGTGTGCAGGAGAAGCGGCTGAGGCTTCCTTGCCGGAGACGAGGCACCTTCGCCGGCAGAGAGCCTCCGGCCGGCCGCGGTGCGCTCCGGAGCGGGGGCTTGTGCCGAAAGTGGCCGGGAACAGGCGCTTACCTTCGGACAGCTCCGGATGCCCGTCTAATGCGTCTCTTGTCGCCTACACGGCAGGGAAAAGCTTTTCCACTCTGTCTAGGAAGGAGAAAGTGTGCCAGCAGAGCAAATGCCTCCCGGACTTTCCCTGCAATTCAGCAAGTGCTTTGCAGCTTGAAATTGGAAGGAAAGCCTCAGATTTAGCAGCCAGAGCTTCAGGAGGAGCAGCAGCGAGCACAGCATCGCTTTTGCAGCAGCTCCTTCCATGTGCATGTTTTTGGGAGTGGAAAGGCTTGCAGAGTGTTCAAGTAGCTTTTTCTCTCCGCTGGAAAGCTGCACGCTCAGTGCCAGTGTTCTGCAGCTTCTTTCTTCACGTTTCAGCAGCTAGCACGCTCTCCGTGTGCAGGAGAAGCGGCTGAGGCTTCCTTGCCGGAGACGAGGCACCTTCGCCGGCAGAGAGCCTCCGGCCGGCCGCGGTGCGCTCCGGAGCGGGGGCTTGTGCCGAAAGAGGCCGGGAACAGGCGCTTACCTTCGGACAGCTCCGGATGCCCGTCTAATGCGTCTCTTGTCGCCTACACGGCAGGGAAAAGCTTTTCCACTCTGTCTAGGAAGGAGAAAGTGTGCCAGCACAGCAAATGCCTCCCGGACTTTCCCTGCAATTCAGCAAGTGCTTTGCAGCTTGAAATTGGAAGGAAAGCCTCAGATTTAGCAGCCAGAGCTTCAGGAGGAGCAGCAGCGAGCACAGCATCGCTTTTGCAGCAGCTCCTTCCATGTGCATGTTTTTGGGAGTGGAAAGGCTTGCAGAGTGTTCAAGTAGCTTTTTCTCTCCGCTGGAAAGCTGCAGGCTCAGTGCCAGTGTTCTGCAGCTTCTTTCTTCACGTTTCAGCAGCTAGCACGCTCTCCGTGTGCAGGAGAAGCGGCTGAGGCTTCCTTGCCGGAGACGAGGCACCTTCGCCGGCAGAGAGCCTCCGGCCGGCCGCGGTGCGCTCCGGAGCGGGGGCTTGTGCCGAAAGAGGCCGGCAACAGGCGCTTACCTTCGGACAGCTCCGGATGCCCGTCTAATGCGTCTCTTGTCGCCTACACGGCAGGGAAAAGCTTTTCCACTCTGTCTAGGAAGGAGAAAGTGTGCCAGCAGAGCAAATGCCTCCCGGACTTTCCCTGCAATTCAGCAAGTGCTTTGCAGCTTGAAATTGGAAGGAAAGCCTCAGATTTAGCAGCCAGAGCTTCAGGAGGAGCAGCAGCGAGCACAGCATCGCTTTTGCAGCAGCTCCTTCCATGTGCATGTTTTTGGGAGTGGAAAGGCTTGCAGAGTGTTCAAGTAGCTTTTTCTCTCCGCTGGAAAGCTGCACGCTCAGTGCCAGTGTTCTGCAGCTTCTTTCTTCACGTTTCAGCAGCTAGCACGCTCTCCGTGTGCAGGAGAAGCGGCTGAGGCTTCCTTGCCGGAGACGAGGCACCTTCGCCGGCAGAGAGCCTCCGGCCGGCCGCGGTGCGCTCCGGAGCGGGGGCTTGTGCCGAAAGAGGCCGGGAACAGGCGCTTACCTTCGGACAGCTCCGGATGCCCGTCTAATGCGTCTCTTGTCGCCTACACGGCAGGGAAAAGCTTTTCCACTCTGTCTAGGAAGGAGAAAGTGTGCCAGCAGAGCAAATGCCTCCCGGACTTTCCCTGCAATTCAGCAAGTGCTTTGCAGCTTGAAATTGGAAGGAAAGCCTCAGATTTAGCAGCCAGAGCTTCAGGAGGAGCAGCAGCGAGCACAGCATCGCTTTTGCAGCAGCTCCTTCCATGTGCATGTTTTTGGGAGTGGAAAGGCTTGCAGAGTGTTCAAGTAGCTTTTTCTCTCCGCTGGAAAGCTGCACGCTCAGTGCCAGTGTTCTGCAGCTTCTTTCTTCACGTTTCAGCAGCTAGCACGCTCTCCGTGTGCAGGAGAAGCGGCTGAGGCTTCCTTGCCGGAGACGAGGCACCTTCGCCGGCAGAGAGCCTCCGGCCGGCCGCGGTGCGCTCCGGAGCGGGGGCTTGTGCCGAAAGAGGCCGGGAACAGGCGCTTACCTTCGGACAGCTCCGGATGCCCGTCTAATGCGTCTCTTGTCGCCTACACGGCAGGGAAAAGCTTTTCCACTCTGTCTAGGAAGGAGAAAGTGTGCCAGCACAGCAAATGCCTCCCGGACTTTCCCTGCAATTCAGCAAGTGCTTTGCAGCTTGAAATTGGAAGGAAAGCCTCAGATTTAGCAGCCAGAGCTTCAGGAGGAGCAGCAGCGAGCACAGCATCGCTTTTGCAGCAGCTCCTTCCATGTGCATGTTTTTGGGAGTGGAAAGGCTTGCAGAGTGTTCAAGTAGCTTTTTCTCTCCGCTGGAAAGCTGCACGCTCAGTGCCAGTGTTCTGCAGCTTCTTTCTTCACGTTTCAGCAGCTAGCACGCTCTCCGTGTGCAGGAGAAGCGGCTGAGGCTTCCTTGCCGGAGACGAGGCACCTTCGCCGGCAGAGAGCCTCCGGCCGGCCGCGGTGCGCTCCGGAGCGGGGGCTTGTGCCGAAAGAGGCCGGCAACAGGCGCTTACCTTCGGACAGCTCCGGATGCCCGTCTAATGCGTCTCTTGTCGCCTACACGGCAGGGAAAAGCTTTTCCACTCTGTCTAGGAAGGAGAAAGTGTGCCAGCACAGCAAATGCCTCCCGGACTTTCCCTGCAATTCAGCAAGTGCTTTGCAGCTTGAAATTGGAAGGAAAGCCTCAGATTTAGCAGCCAGAGCTTCAGGAGGAGCAGCAGCGAGCACAGCATCGCTTTTGCAGCAGCTCCTTCCATGTGCATGTTTTTGGGAGTGGAAAGGCTTGCAGAGTGTTCAAGTAGCTTTTTCTCTCCGCTGGAAAGCTGCACGCTCAGTGCCAGTGTTCTGCAGCTTCTTTCTTCACGTTTCAGCAGCTAGCACGCTCTCCGTGTGCAGGAGAAGCGGCTGAGGCTTCCTTGCCGGAGAAGCGGCACCTTCGCCGGCAGAGAGCCTCTGGCCGGCCGCGGTGCGCTCCGGAGCGGGGGCTTGTGCCGAAAGAGGCCGGGAACAGGCGCTTACCTTCGGACAGCTCCGGATGCCCGTCTAATGCGTCTCTTGTCGCCTACACGGCAGGGAAAAGCTTTTCCACTCTGTCTAGGAAGGAGAAAGTGTGCCAGCAGAGCAAATGCCTCCCGGACTTTCCCTGCAATTCAGCAAGTGCTTTGCAGCTTGAAATTGGAAGGAAAGCCTCAGATTTAGCAGCCAGAGCTTCAGGAGGAGCAGCAGCGAGCACAGCATCGCTTTTGCAGCAGCTCCTTCCATGTGCATGTTTTTGGGAGTGGAAAGGCTTGCAGAGTGTTCAAGTAGCTTTTTCTCTCCGCTGGAAAGCTGCACGCTCAGTGCCAGTGTTCTGCAGCTTCTTTCTTCACGTTTCAGCAGCTAGCACGCTCTCCGTGTGCAGGAGAAGCGGCTGAGGCTTCCTTGCCGGAGACGAGGCACCTTCGCCGGCAGAGAGCCTCCGGCCGGCCGCGGTGCGCTCCGGAGCGGGGGCTTGTGCCGAAAGAGGCCGGGAACAGGCGCTTACCTTCGGACAGCTCCGGATGCCCGTCTAATGCGTCTCTTGTCGCCTACACGGCAGGGAAAAGCTTTTCCACTCTGTCTAGGAAGGAGAAAGTGTGCCAGCAGAGCAAATGCCTCCCGGACTTTCCCTGCAATTCAGCAAGTGCTTTGCAGCTTGAAATTGGAAGGAAAGCCTCAGATTTAGCAGCCAGAGCTTCAGGAGGAGCAGCAGCGAGCACAGCATCGCTTTTGCAGCAGCTCCTTCCATGTGCATGTTTTTGGGAGTGGAAAGGCTTGCAGAGTGTTCAAGTAGCTTTTTCTCTCCGCTGGAAAGCTGCACGCTCAGTGCCAGTGTTCTGCAGCTTCTTTCTTCACGTTTCAGCAGCTAGCACGCTCTCCGTGTGCAGGAGAAGCGGCTGAGGCTTCCTTGCCGGAGACGAGGCACCTTCGCCGGCAGAGAGCCTCCGGCCGGCCGCGGTGCGCTCCGGAGCGGGGGCTTGTGCCGAAAGAGGCCGGGAACAGGCGCTTACCTTCGGACAGCTCCGGATGCCCGTCTAATGCGTCTCTTGTCGCCTACACGGCAGGGAAAAGCTTTTCCACTCTGTCTAGGAAGGAGAAAGTGTGCCAGCACAGCAAATGCCTCCCGGACTTTCCCTGCAATTCAGCAAGTGCTTTGCAGCTTGAAATTGGAAGGAAAGCCTCAGATTTAGCAGCCAGAGCTTCAGGAGGAGCAGCAGCGAGCACAGCATCGCTTTTGCAGCAGCTCCTTCCATGTGCATGTTTTTGGGAGTGGAAAGGCTTGCAGAGTGTTCAAGTAGCTTTTTCTCTCCGCTGGAAAGCTGCAGGCTCAGTGCCAGTGTTCTGCAGCTTCTTTCTTCACGTTTCAGCAGCTAGCACGCTCTCCGTGTGCAGGAGAAGCGGCTGAGGCTTCCTTGCCGGAGACGAGGCACCTTCGCCGGCAGAGAGCCTCTGGCCGGCCGCGGTGCGCTCCGGAGCGGGGGCTTGTGCCGAAAGAGGCCGGGAACAGGCGCTTACCTTCGGACAGCTCCGGATGCCCGTCTAATGCGTCTCTTGTCGCCTACACGGCAGGGAAAAGCTTTTCCACTCTGTCTGGGAAGGAGAAAGTGTGCCAGCAGAGCAAATGCATCCCGGACTTTCCCTGCAATTCAGCAAGTGCTTTGCAGCTTGAAATTGGAAGGAAAGCCTCAGATTTAGCCGCCAAAGCTTCAGGAGGAGATGCAGCGAGCACAGCATCGCTTTTGCAGCAGCTCCTTCCATGTGCATGTTTTTGGGAGTGGAAAGGCTTGCAGAGTGTTCAAGTAGCTTTTTCTCTCCGCTGGAAAGCTGCACGCTCAGTGCCAGTGTTCTGCAGCTTCTTTCTTCACGTTTCAGCAGCTAGCACGCTCTCCGTGTGCAGGAGAAGCGGCTGAGGCTTCCTTGCCGGAGACGAGGCACCTTCGCCGGCAGAGAGCCTCCGGCCGGCCGCGGTGCGCTCCGGAGCGGGGGCTTGTGCCGAAAGAGGCCGGCAACAGGCGCTTACCTTCGGACAGCTCCGGATGCCCGTCTAATGCGTCTCTTGTCGCCTACACGGCAGGGAAAAGCTTTTCCACTCTGTCTAGGAAGGAGAAAGTGTGCCAGCAGAGCAAATGCCTCCCGGACTTTCCCTGCAATTCAGCAAGTGCTTTGCAGCTTGAAATTGGAAGGAAAGCCTCAGATTTAGCAGCCAGAGCTTCAGGAGGAGCAGCAGCGAGCACAGCATCGCTTTTGCAGCAGCTCCTTCCATGTGCATGTTTTTGGGAGTGGAAAGGCTTGCAGAGTGTTCAAGTAGCTTTTTCTCTCCGCTGGAAAGCTGCACGCTCAGTGCCAGTGTTCTGCAGCTTCTTTCTTCACGTTTCAGCAGCTAGCACGCTCTCCGTGTGCAGGAGAAGCGGCTGAGGCTTCCTTGCCGGAGACGAGGCACCTTCGCCGGCAGAGAGCCTCTGGCCGGCCGCGGTGCGCTCCGGAGCGGGGGCTTGTGCCGAAAGAGGCCGGCAACAGGCGCTTACCTTCGGACAGCTCCGGATGCCCGTCTAATGCGTCTCTTGTCGCCTACACGGCAGGGAAAAGCTTTTCCACTCTGTCTAGGAAGGAGAAAGTGTGCCAGCACAGCAAATGCCTCCCGGACTTTCCCTGCAATTCAGCAAGTGCTTTGCAGCTTGAAATTGGAAGGAAAGCCTCAGATTTAGCAGCCAGAGCTTCAGGAGGAGCAGCAGCGAGCACAGCATCGCTTTTGCAGCAGCTCCTTCCATGTGCATGTTTTTGGGAGTGGAAAGGCTTGCAGAGTGTTCAAGTAGCTTTTTCTCTCCGCTGGAAAGCTGCACGCTCAGTGCCAGTGTTCTGCAGCTTCTTTCTTCACGTTTCAGCAGCTAGCACGCTCTCCGTGTGCAGGAGAAGCGGCTGAGGCTTCCTTGCCGGAGACGAGGCACCTTCGCCGGCAGAGAGCCTCCGGCCGGCCGCGGTGCGCTCCGGAGCGGGGGCTTGTGCCGAAAGAGGCCGGGAACAGGCGCTTACCTTCGGACAGCTCCGGATGCCCGTCTAATGCGTCTCTTGTCGCCTACACGGCAGGGAAAAGCTTTTCCACTCTGTCTGGGAAGGAGAAAGTGTGCCAGCAGAGCAAATGCATCCCGGACTTTCCCTGCAATTCAGCAAGTGCTTTGCAGCTTGAAATTGGAAGGAAAGCCTCAGATTTAGCAGCCAGAGCTTCAGGAGGAGCAGCAGCGAGCACAGCATCGCTTTTGCAGCAGCTCCTTCCATGTGCATGTTTTTGGGAGTGGAAAGGCTTGCAGAGTGTTCAAGTAGCTTTTTCTCTCCGCTGGAAAGCTGCACGCTCAGTGCCAGTGTTCTGCAGCTTCTTTCTTCACGTTTCAGCAGCTAGCACGCTCTCCGTGTGCAGGAGAAGCGGCTGAGGCTTCCTTGCCGGAGACGAGGCACCTTCGCCGGCAGAGAGCCTCCGGCCGGCCGCGGTGCGCTCCGGAGCGGGGGCTTGTGCCGAAAGAGGCCGGCAACAGGCGCTTACCTTCGGACAGCTCCGGATGCCCGTCTAATGCGTCTCTTGTCGCCTACACGGCAGGGAAAAGCTTTTCCACTCTGTCTGGGAAGGAGAAAGTGTGCCAGCAGAGCAAATGCCTCCCGGACTTTCCCTGCAATTCAGCAAGTGCTTTGCAGCTTGAAATTGGAAGGAAAGCCTCAGATTTAGCAGCCAGAGCTTCAGGAGGAGCAGCAGCGAGCACAGCATCGCTTTTGCAGCAGCTCCTTCCATGTGCATGTTTTTGGGAGTGGAAAGGCTTGCAGAGTGTTCAAGTAGCTTTTTCTCTCCGCTGGAAAGCTGCACGCTCAGTGCCAGTGTTCTGCAGCTTCTTTCTTCACGTTTCAGCAGCTAGCACGCTCTCCGTGTGCAGGAGAAGCGGCTGAGGCTTCCTTGCCGGAGACGAGGCACCTTCGCCGGCAGAGAGCCTCCGGCCGGCCGCGGTGCGCTCCGGAGCGGGGGCTTGTGCCGAAAGAGGCCGGGAACAGGCGCTTACCTTCGGACAGCTCCGGATGCCCGTCTAATGCGTCTCTTGTCGCCTACACGGCAGGGAAAAGCTTTTCCACTCTGTCTAGGAAGGAGAAAGTGTGCCAGCAGAGCAAATGCCTCCCGGACTTTCCCTGCAATTCAGCAAGTGCTTTGCAGCTTGAAATTGGAAGGAAAGCCTCAGATTTAGCAGCCAGAGCTTCAGGAGGAGCAGCAGCGAGCACAGCATCGCTTTTGCAGCAGCTCCTTCCATGTGCATGTTTTTGGGAGTGGAAAGGCTTGCAGAGTGTTCAAGTAGCTTTTTCTCTCCGCTGGAAAGCTGCAGGCTCAGTGCCAGTGTTCTGCAGCTTCTTTCTTCACGTTTCAGCAGCTAGCACGCTCTCCGTGTGCAGGAGAAGCGGCTGAGGCTTCCTTGCCGGAGACGAGGCACCTTCGCCGGCAGAGAGCCTCCGGCCGGCCGCGGTGCGCTCCGGAGCGGGGGCTTGTGCCGAAAGAGGCCGGCAACAGGCGCTTACCTTCGGACAGCTCCGGATGCCCGTCTAATGCGTCTCTTGTCGCCTACACGGCAGGGAAAAGCTTTTCCACTCTGTCTAGGAAGGAGAAAGTGTGCCAGCAGAGCAAATGCCTCCCGGACTTTCCCTGCAATTCAGCAAGTGCTTTGCAGCTTGAAATTGGAAGGAAAGCCTCAGATTTAGCAGCCAGAGCTTCAGGAGGAGCAGCAGCGAGCACAGCATCGCTTTTGCAGCAGCTCCTTCCATGTGCATGTTTTTGGGAGTGGAAAGGCTTGCAGAGTGTTCAAGTAGCTTTTTCTCTCCGCTGGAAAGCTGCACGCTCAGTGCCAGTGTTCTGCAGCTTCTTTCTTCACGTTTCAGCAGCTAGCACGCTCTCCGTGTGCAGGAGAAGCGGCTGAGGCTTCCTTGCCGGAGACGAGGCACCTTCGCCGGCAGAGAGCCTCCGGCCGGCCGCGGTGCGCTCCGGAGCGGGGGCTTGTGCCGAAAGTGGCCGGGAACAGGCGCTTACCTTCGGACAGCTCCGGATGCCCGTCTAATGCGTCTCTTGTCGCCTACACGGCAGGGAAAAGCTTTTCCACTCTGTCTAGGAAGGAGAAAGTGTGCCAGCACAGCAAATGCCTCCCGGACTTTCCCTGCAATTCAGCAAGTGCTTTGCAGCTTGAAATTGGAAGGAAAGCCTCAGATTTAGCAGCCAAAGCTTCAGGAGGAGCAGCAGCGAGCACAGCATCGCTTTTGCAGCAGCTCCTTCCATGTGCATGTTTTTGGGAGTGGAAAGGCTTGCAGAGTGTTCAAGTAGCTTTTTCTCTCCGCTGGAAAGCTGCACGCTCAGTGCCAGTGTTCTGCAGCTTCTTTCTTCACGTTTCAGCAGCTAGCACGCTCTCCGTGTGCAGGAGAAGCGGCTGAGGCTTCCTTGCCGGAGACGAGGCGCCTTCGCCGGCAGAGAGCCTCCGGCCGGCCGCGGTGCGCTCCGGAGCGGGGGCTTGTGCCGAAAGAGGCTGGGAACAGGCGCTTACCTTCGGACAGCTCCGGATGCCCGTCTAATGCGTCTCTTGTCGCCTACACGGCAGGGAAAAGCTTTTCCACTCTGTCTAGGAAGGAGAAAGTGTGCCAGCACAGCAAATGCCTCCCGGACTTTCCCTGCAATTCAGCAAGTGCTTTGCAGCTTGAAATTGGAAGGAAAGCCTCAGATTTAGCAGCCAGAGCTTCAGGAGGAGCAGCAGCGAGCACAGCATCGCTTTTGCAGCAGCTCCTTCCATGTGCATGTTTTTGGGAGTGGAAAGGCTTGCAGAGTGTTCAAGTAGCTTTTTCTCTCCGCTGGAAAGCTGCACGCTCAGTGCCAGTGTTCTGCAGCTTCTTTCTTCACGTTTCAGCAGCTAGCACGCTCTCCGTGTGCAGGAGAAGCGGCTGAGGCTTCCTTGCCGGAGACGAGGCACCTTCGCCGGCAGAGAGCCTCCGGCCGGCCGCGGTGCGCTCCGGAGCGGGGGCTTGTGCCGAAAGAGGCCGGGAACAGGCGCTTACCTTCGGACAGCTCCGGATGCCCGTCTAATGCGTCTCTTGTCGCCTACACGGCAGGGAAAAGCTTTTCCACTCTGTCTGGGAAGGAGAAAGTGTGCCAGCAGAGCAAATGCATCCCGGACTTTCCCTGCAATTCAGCAAGTGCTTTGCAGCTTGAAATTGGAAGGAAAGCCTCAGATTTAGCAGCCAGAGCTTCAGGAGGAGCAGCAGCGAGCACAGCATCGCTTTTGCAGCAGCTCCTTCCATGTGCATGTTTTTGGGAGTGGAAAGGCTTGCAGAGTGTTCAAGTAGCTTTTTCTCTCCGCTGGAAAGCTGCAGGCTCAGTGCCAGTGTTCTGCAGCTTCTTTCTTCACGTTTCAGCAGCTAGCACGCTCTCCGTGTGCAGGAGAAGCGGCTGAGGCTTCCTTGCCGGAGACGAGGCACCTTCGCCGGCAGAGAGCCTCCGGCCGGCCGCGGTGCGCTCCGGAGCGGGAGCTTGTGCCGAAAGAGGCCGGGAACAGGCGCTTACCTTCGGACAGCTCCGGATGCCCGTCTAATGCGTCTCTTGTCGCCTACACGGCAGGGAAAAGCTTTTCCACTCTGTCTAGGAAGGAGAAAGTGTGCCAGCACAGCAAATGCCTCCCGGACTTTCCCTGCAATTCAGCAAGTGCTTTGCAGCTTGAAATTGGAAGGAAAGCCTCAGATTTAGCAGCCAGAGCTTCAGGAGGAGCAGCAGCGAGCACAGCATCGCTTTTGCAGCAGCTCCTTCCATGTGCATGTTTTTGGGAGTGGAAAGGCTTGCAGAGTGTTCAAGTAGCTTTTTCTCTCCGCTGGAAAGCTGCACGCTCAGTGCCAGTGTTCTGCAGCTTCTTTCTTCACGTTTCAGCAGCTAGCACGCTCTCCGTGTGCAGGAGAAGCGGCTGAGGCTTCCTTGCCGGAGAAGCGGCACCTTCGCCGGCAGAGAGCCTCTGGCCGGCCGCGGTGCGCTCCGGAGCGGGGGCTTGTGCCGAAAGAGGCCGGGAACAGGCGCTTACCTTCGGACAGCTCCGGATGCCCGTCTAATGCGTCTCTTGTCGCCTACACGGCAGGGAAAAGCTTTTCCACTCTGTCTAGGAAGGAGAAAGTGTGCCAGCAGAGCAAATGCATCCCGGACTTTCCCTGCAATTCAGCAAGTGCTTTGCAGCTTGAAATTGGAAGGAAAGCCTCAGATTTAGCAGCCAGAGCTTCAGGAGGAGCAGCAGCGAGCACAGCATCGCTTTTGCAGCAGCTCCTTCCATGTGCATGTTTTTGGGAGTGGAAAGGCTTGCAGAGTGTTCAAGTAGCTTTTTCTCTCCGCTGGAAAGCTGCACGCTCAGTGCCAGTGTTCTGCAGCTTCTTTCTTCACGTTTCAGCAGCTAGCACGCTCTCCGTGTGCAGGAGAAGCGGCTGAGGCTTCCTTGCCGGAGACGAGGCACCTTCGCCGGCAGAGAGCCTCCGGCCGGCCGCGGTGCGCTCCGGAGCGGGGGCTTGTGCCGAAAGTGGCCGGGAACAGGCGCTTACCTTCGGACAGCTCCGGATGCCCGTCTAATGCGTCTCTTGTCGCCTACACGGCAGGGAAAAGCTTTTCCACTCTGTCTAGGAAGGAGAAAGTGTGCCAGCACAGCAAATGCATCCCGGACTTTCCCTGCAATTCAGCAAGTGCTTTGCAGCTTGAAATTGGAAGGAAAGCCTCAGATTTAGCAGCCAAAGCTTCAGGAGGAGATGCAGCGAGCACAGCATCGCTTTTGCAGCAGCTCCTTCCATGTGCATGTTTTTGGGAGTGGAAAGGCTTGCAGAGTGTTCAAGTAGCTTTTTGTCTCCGCTGGAAAGCTGCACGCTCAGTGCCAGTGTTCTGCAGCTTCTTTCTTCACGTTTCAGCAGCTAGCACGCTCTCCGTGTGCAGGAGAAGCGGCTGAGGCTTCCTTGCCGGAGACGAGGCACCTTCGCCGGCAGAGAGCCTCCGGCCGGCCGCGGTGCGCTCCGGAGCGGGGGCTTGTGCCGAAAGAGGCCGGCAACAGGCGCTTACCTTCGGACAGCTCCGGATGCCCGTCTAATGCGTCTCTTGTCGCCTACACGGCAGGGAAAAGCTTTTCCACTCTGTCTAGGAAGGAGAAAGTGTGCCAGCACAGCAAATGCCTCCCGGACTTTCCCTGCAATTCAGCAAGTGCTTTGCAGCTTGAAATTGGAAGGAAAGCCTCAGATTTAGCAGCCAGAGCTTCAGGAGCAGCAGCAGCGAGCACAGCATCGCTTTTGCAGCAGCTCCTTCCATGTGCATGTTTTTGGGAGTGGAAAGGCTTGCAGAGTGTTCAAGTAGCTTTTTCTCTCCGCTGGAAAGCTGCACGCTCAGTGCCAGTGTTCTGCAGCTTCTTTCTTCACGTTTCAGCAGCTAGCACGCTCTCCGTGTGCAGGAGAAGCGGCTGAGGCTTCCTTGCCGGAGACGAGGCACCTTCGCCGGCAGAGAGCCTCCGGCCGGCCGCGGTGCGCTCCGGAGCGGGGGCTTGTGCCGAAAGAGGCCGGGAACAGGCGCTTACCTTCGGACAGCTCCGGATGCCCGTCTAATGCGTCTCTTGTCGCCTACACGGCAGGGAAAAGCTTTTCCACTCTGTCTGGGAAGGAGAAAGTGTGCCAGCAGAGCAAATGCATCCCGGACTTTCCCTGCAATTCAGCAAGTGCTTTGCAGCTTGAAATTGGAAGGAAAGCCTCAGATTTAGCAGCCAGAGCTTCAGGAGGAGCAGCAGCGAGCACAGCATCGCTTTTGCAGCAGCTCCTTCCATGTGCATGTTTTTGGGAGTGGAAAGGCTTGCAGAGTGTTCAAGTAGCTTTTTCTCTCCGCTGGAAAGCTGCACGCTCAGTGCCAGTGTTCTGCAGCTTCTTTCTTCACGTTTCAGCAGCTAGCACGCTCTCCGTGTGCAGGAGAAGCGGCTGAGGCTTCCTTGCCGGAGACGAGGCACCTTCGCCGGCAGAGAGCCTCCGGCCGGCCGCGGTGCGCTCCGGAGCGGGGGCTTGTGCCGAAAGTGGCCGGGAACAGGCGCTTACCTTCGGACAGCTCCGGATGCCCGTCTAATGCGTCTCTTGTCGCCTACACGGCAGGGAAAAGCTTTTCCACTCTGTCTGGGAAGGAGAAAGTGTGCCAGCAGAGCAAATGCCTCCCGGACTTTCCCTGCAATTCAGCAAGTGCTTTGCAGCTTGAAATTGGAAGGAAAGCCTCAGATTTAGCAGCCAGAGCTTCAGGAGGAGCAGCAGCGAGCACAGCATCGCTTTTGCAGCAGCTCCTTCCATGTGCATGTTTTTGGGAGTGGAAAGGCTTGCAGAGTGTTCAAGTAGCTTTTTCTCTCCGCTGGAAAGCTGCACGCTCAGTGCCAGTGTTCTGCAGCTTCTTTCTTCACGTTTCAGCAGCTAGCACGCTCTCCGTGTGCAGGAGAAGCGGCTGAGGCTTCCTTGCCGGAGACGAGGCACCTTCGCCGGCAGAGAGCCTCCGGCCGGCCGCGGTGCGCTCCGGAGCGGGGGCTTGTGCCGAAAGAGGCCGGGAACAGGCGCTTACCTTCGGACAGCTCCGGATGCCCGTCTAATGCGTCTCTTGTCGCCTACACGGCAGGGAAAAGCTTTTCCACTCTGTCTAGGAAGGAGAAAGTGTGCCAGCAGAGCAAATGCCTCCCGGACTTTCCCTGCAATTCAGCAAGTGCTTTGCAGCTTGAAATTGGAAGGAAAGCCTCAGATTTAGCAGCCAGAGCTTCAGGAGGAGCAGCAGCGAGCACAGCATCGCTTTTGCAGCAGCTCCTTCCATGTGCATGTTTTTGGGAGTGGAAAGGCTTGCAGAGTGTTCAAGTAGCTTTTTCTCTCCGCTGGAAAGCTGCACGCTCAGTGCCAGTGTTCTGCAGCTTCTTTCTTCATGTTTCAGCAGCTAGCACGCTCTCCGTGTGCAGGAGAAGCGGCTGAGGCTTCCTTGCCGGAGACGAGGCACCTTCGCCGGCAGAGAGCCTCCGGCCGGCCGCGGTGCGCTCCGGAGCGGGGGCTTGTGCCGAAAGAGGCCGGGAACAGGCGCTTACCTTCGGACAGCTCCGGATGCCCGTCTAATGCGTCTCTTGTCGCCTACACGGCAGGGAAAAGCTTTTCCACTCTGTCTAGGAAGGAGAAAGTGTGCCAGCACAGCAAATGCCTCCCGGACTTTCCCTGCAATTCAGCAAGTGCTTTGCAGCTTGAAATTGGAAGGAAAGCCTCAGATTTAGCAGCCAGAGCTTCAGGAGGAGCAGCAGCGAGCACAGCATCGCTTTTGCAGCAGCTCCTTCCATGTGCATGTTTTTGGGAGTGGAAAGGCTTGCAGAGTGTTCAAGTAGCTTTTTCTCTCCGCTGGAAAGCTGCACGCTCAGTGCCAGTGTTCTGCAGCTTCTTTCTTCACGTTTCAGCAGCTAGCACGCTCTCCGTGTGCAGGAGAAGCGGCTGAGGCTTCCTTGCCGGAGACGAGGCACCTTCGCCGGCAGAGAGCCTCCGGCCGGCCGCGGTGCGCTCCGGAGCGGGGGCTTGTGCCGAAAGAGGCCGGGAACAGGCGCTTACCTTCGGACAGCTCCGGATGCCCGTCTAATGCGTCTCTTGTCGCCTACACGGCAGGGAAAAGCTTTTCCACTCTGTCTAGGAAGGAGAAAGTGTGCCAGCAGAGCAAATGCCTCCCGGACTTTCCCTGCAATTCAGCAAGTGCTTTGCAGCTTGAAATTGGAAGGAAAGCCTCAGATTTAGCAGCCAGAGCTTCAGGAGGAGCAGCAGCGAGCACAGCATCGCTTTTGCAGCAGCTCCTTCCATGTGCATGTTTTTGGGAGTGGAAAGGCTTGCAGAGTGTTCAAGTAGCTTTTTCTCTCCGCTGGAAAGCTGCACGCTCAGTGCCAGTGTTCTGCAGCTTCTTTCTTCACGTTTCAGCAGCTAGCACGCTCTCCGTGTGCAGGAGAAGCGGCTGAGGCTTCCTTGCCGGAGACGAGGCACCTTCGCCGGCAGAGAGCCTCCGGCCGGCCGCGGTGCGCTCCGGAGCGGGGGCTTGTGCCGAAAGAGGCCGGGAACAGGCGCTTACCTTCGGACAGCTCCGGATGCCCGTCTAATGCGTCTCTTGTCGCCTACACGGCAGGGAAAAGCTTTTCCACTCTGTCTAGGAAGGAGAAAGTGTGCCAGCACAGCAAATGCCTCCCGGACTTTCCCTGCAATTCAGCAAGTGCTTTGCAGCTTGAAATTGGAAGGAAAGCCTCAGATTTAGCAGCCAGAGCTTCAGGAGGAGCAGCAGCGAGCACAGCATCGCTTTTGCAGCAGCTCCTTCCATGTGCATGTTTTTGGGAGTGGAAAGGCTTGCAGAGTGTTCAAGTAGCTTTTTCTCTCCGCTGGAAAGCTGCACGCTCAGTGCCAGTGTTCTGCAGCTTCTTTCTTCACGTTTCAGCAGCTAGCACGCTCTCCGTGTGCAGGAGAAGCGGCTGAGGCTTCCTTGCCGGAGACGAGGCACCTTCGCCGGCAGAGAGCCTCCGGCCGGCCGCGGTGCGCTCCGGAGCGGGGGCTTGTGCCGAAAGAGGCCGGGAACAGGCGCTTACCTTCGGACAGCTCCGGATGCCCGTCTAATGCGTCTCTTGTCGCCTACACGGCAGGGAAAAGCTTTTCCACTCTGTCTAGGAAGGAGAAAGTGTGCCAGCACAGCAAATGCCTCCCGGACTTTCCCTGCAATTCAGCAAGTGCTTTGCAGCTTGAAATTGGAAGGAAAGCCTCAGATTTAGCAGCCAGAGCTTCAGGAGGAGCAGCAGCGAGCACAGCATCGCTTTTGCAGCAGCTCCTTCCATGTGCATGTTTTTGGGAGTGGAAAGGCTTGCAGAGTGTTCAAGTAGCTTTTTCTCTCCGCTGGAAAGCTGCACGCTCAGTGCCAGTGTTCTGCAGCTTCTTTCTTCACGTTTCAGCAGCTAGCACGCTCTCCGTGTGCAGGAGAAGCGGCTGAGGCTTCCTTGCCGGAGAAGCGGCACCTTCGCCGGCAGAGAGCCTCTGGCCGGCCGCGGTGCGCTCCGGAGCGGGGGCTTGTGCCGAAAGAGGCCGGGAACAGGCGCTTACCTTCGGACAGCTCCGGATGCCCGTCTAATGCGTCTCTTGTCGCCTACACGGCAGGGAAAAGCTTTTCCACTCTGTCTAGGAAGGAGAAAGTGTGCCAGCAGAGCAAATGCATCCCGGACTTTCCCTGCAATTCAGCAAGTGCTTTGCAGCTTGAAATTGGAAGGAAAGCCTCAGATTTAGCAGCCAGAGCTTCAGGAGGAGCAGCAGCGAGCACAGCATCGCTTTTGCAGCAGCTCCTTCCATGTGCATGTTTTTGGGAGTGGAAAGGCTTGCAGAGTGTTCAAGTAGCTTTTTCTCTCCGCTGGAAAGCTGCACGCTCAGTGCCAGTGTTCTGCAGCTTCTTTCTTCACGTTTCAGCAGCTAGCACGCTCTCCGTGTGCAGGAGAAGCGGCTGAGGCTTCCTTGCCGGAGACGAGGCACCTTCGCCGGCAGAGAGCCTCCGGCCGGCCGCGGTGCGCTCCGGAGCGGGGGCTTGTGCCGAAAGTGGCCGGGAACAGGCGCTTACCTTCGGACAGCTCCGGATCGCCGTCTAATGCGTCTCTTGTCGCCTACACGGCAGGGAAAAGCTTTTCCACTCTGTCTAGGAAGGAGAAAGTGTGCCAGCACAGCAAATGCCTCCCGGACTTTCCCTGCAATTCAGCAAGTGCTTTGCAGCTTGAAATTGGAAGGAAAGCCTCAGATTTAGCCGCCAAAGCTTCAGGAGGAGATGCAGCGAGCACAGCATCGCTTTTGCAGCAGCTCCTTCCATGTGCATGTTTTTGGGAGTGGAAAGGCTTGCAGAGTGTTCAAGTAGCTTTTTCTCTCCGCTGGAAAGCTGCACGCTCAGTGCCAGTGTTCTGCAGCTTCTTTCTTCACGTTTCAGCAGCTAGCACGCTCTCCGTGTGCAGGAGAAGCGGCTGAGGCTTCCTTGCCGGAGACGAGGCACCTTCGCCGGCAGAGAGCCTCCGGCCGGCCGCGGTGCGCTCCGGAGCGGGGGCTTGTGCCGAAAGAGGCCGGCAACAGGCGCTTACCTTCGGACAGCTCCGGATGCCCGTCTAATGCGTCTCTTGTCGCCTACACGGCAGGGAAAAGCTTTTCCACTCTGTCTAGGAAGGAGAAAGTGTGCCAGCACAGCAAATGCCTCCCGGACTTTCCCTGCAATTCAGCAAGTGCTTTGCAGCTTGAAATTGGAAGGAAAGCCTCAGATTTAGCAGCCAGAGCTTCAGGAGGAGCAGCAGCGAGCACAGCATCGCTTTTGCAGCAGCTCCTTCCATGTGCATGTTTTTGGGAGTGGAAAGGCTTGCAGAGTGTTCAAGTAGCTTTTTCTCTCCGCTGGAAAGCTGCACGCTCAGTGCCAGTGTTCTGCAGCTTCTTTCTTCACGTTTCAGCAGCTAGCACGCTCTCCGTGTGCAGGAGAAGCGGCTGAGGCTTCCTTGCCGGAGAAGCGGCACCTTCGCCGGCAGAGAGCCTCTGGCCGGCCGCGGTGCGCTCCGGAGCGGGGGCTTGTGCCGAAAGAGGCCGGGAACAGGCGCTTACCTTCGGACAGCTCCGGATGCCCGTCTAATGCGTCTCTTGTCGCCTACACGGCAGGGAAAAGCTTTTCCACTCTGTCTAGGAAGGAGAAAGTGTGCCAGCAGAGCAAATGCATCCCGGACTTTCCCTGCAATTCAGCAAGTGCTTTGCAGCTTGAAATTGGAAGGAAAGCCTCAGATTTAGCAGCCAGAGCTTCAGGAGGAGCAGCAGCGAGCACAGCATCGCTTTTGCAGCAGCTCCTTCCATGTGCATGTTTTTGGGAGTGGAAAGGCTTGCAGAGTGTTCAAGTAGCTTTTTCTCTCCGCTGGAAAGCTGCACGCTCAGTGCCAGTGTTCTGCAGCTTCTTTCTTCACGTTTCAGCAGCTAGCACGCTCTCCGTGTGCAGGAGAAGCGGCTGAGGCTTCCTTGCCGGAGACGAGGCACCTTCGCCGGCAGAGAGCCTCCGGCCGGCCGCGGTGCGCTCCGGAGCGGGGGCTTGTGCCGAAAGTGGCCGGGAACAGGCGCTTACCTTCGGACAGCTCCGGATCGCCGTCTAATGCGTCTCTTGTCGCCTACACGGCAGGGAAAAGCTTTTCCACTCTGTCTAGGAAGGAGAAAGTGTGCCAGCAGAGCAAATGCCTCCCGGACTTTCCCTGCAATTCAGCAAGTGCTTTGCAGCTTGAAATTGGAAGGAAAGCCTCAGATTTAGCCGCCAAAGCTTCAGGAGGAGATGCAGCGAGCACAGCATCGCTTTTGCAGCAGCTCCTTCCATGTGCATGTTTTTGGGAGTGGAAAGGCTTGCAGAGTGTTCAAGTAGCTTTTTCTCTCCGCTGGAAAGCTGCACGCTCAGTGCCAGTGTTCTGCAGCTTCTTTCTTCACGTTTCAGCAGCTAGCACGCTCTCCGTGTGCAGGAGAAGCGGCTGAGGCTTCATTGCCGGAGACGAGGCACCTTCGCCGGCAGAGAGCCTCCGGCCGGCCGCGGTGCGCTCCGGAGCGGGGGCTTGTGCCGAAAGAGGCCGGCAACAGGCGCTTACCTTCGGACAGCTCCGGATGCCCGTCTAATGCGTCTCTTGTCGCCTACACGGCAGGGAAAAGCTTTTCCACTCTGTCTAGGAAGGAGAAAGTGTGCCAGCAGAGCAAATGCCTCCCGGACTTTCCCTGCAATTCAGCAAGTGCTTTGCAGCTTGAAATTGGAAGGAAAGCCTCAGATTTAGCAGCCAGAGCTTCAGGAGGAGCAGCAGCGAGCACAGCATCGCTTTTGCAGCAGCTCCTTCCATGTGCATGTTTTTGGGAGTGGAAAGGCTTGCAGAGTGTTCAAGTAGCTTTTTCTCTCCGCTGGAAAGCTGCACGCTCAGTGCCAGTGTTCTGCAGCTTCTTTCTTCACGTTTCAGCAGCTAGCACGCTCTCCGTGTGCAGGAGAAGCGGCTGAGGCTTCCTTGCCGGAGACGAGGCACCTTCGCCGGCAGAGAGCCTCCGGCCGGCCGCGGTGCGCTCCGGAGCGGGGGCTTGTGCCGAAAGAGGCCGGGAACAGGCGCTTACCTTCGGACAGCTCCGGATGCCCGTCTAATGCGTCTCTTGTCGCCTACACGGCAGGGAAAAGCTTTTCCACTCTGTCTAGGAAGGAGAAAGTGTGCCAGCAGAGCAAATGCCTCCCGGACTTTCCCTGCAATTCAGCAAGTGCTTTGCAGCTTGAAATTGGAAGGAAAGCCTCAGATTTAGCAGCCAGAGCTTCAGGAGGAGCAGCAGCGAGCACAGCATCGCTTTTGCAGCAGCTCCTTCCATGTGCATGTTTTTGGGAGTGGAAAGGCTTGCAGAGTGTTCAAGTAGCTTTTTCTCTCCGCTGGAAAGCTGCACGCTCAGTGCCAGTGTTCTGCAGCTTCTTTCTTCACGTTTCAGCAGCTAGCACGCTCTCCGTGTGCAGGAGAAGCGGCTGAGGCTTCCTTGCCGGAGACGAGGCACCTTCGCCGGCAGAGAGCCTCCGGCCGGCCGCGGTGCGCTCCGGAGCGGGGGCTTGTGCCGAAAGAGGCCGGGAACAGGCGCTTACCTTCGGACAGCTCCGGATGCCCGTCTAATGCGTCTCTTGTCGCCTACACGGCAGGGAAAAGCTTTTCCACTCTGTCTAGGAAGGAGAAAGTGTGCCAGCACAGCAAATGCCTCCCGGACTTTCCCTGCAATTCAGCAAGTGCTTTGCAGCTTGAAATTGGAAGGAAAGCCTCAGATTTAGCAGCCAGAGCTTCAGGAGCAGCAGCAGCGAGCACAGCATCGCTTTTGCAGCAGCTCCTTCCATGTGCATGTTTTTGGGAGTGGAAAGGCTTGCAGAGTGTTCAAGTAGCTTTTTCTCTCCGCTGGAAAGCTGCACGCTCAGTGCCAGTGTTCTGCAGCTTCTTTCTTCACGTTTCAGCAGCTAGCACGCTCTCCGTGTGCAGGAGAAGCGGCTGAGGCTTCCTTGCCGGAGACGAGGCGCCTTCGCCGGCAGAGAGCCTCCGGCCGGCCGCGGTGCGCTCCGGAGCGGGGGCTTGTGCCGAAAGAGGCCGGGAACAGGCGCTTACCTTCGGACAGCTCCGGATGCCCGTCTAATGCGTCTCTTGTCGCCTACACGGCAGGGAAAAGCTTTTCCACTCTGTCTAGGAAGGAGAAAGTGTGCCAGCACAGCAAATGCCTCCCGGACTTTCCCTGCAATTCAGCAAGTGCTTTGCAGCTTGAAATTGGAAGGAAAGCCTCAGATTTAGCAGCCAGAGCTTCAGGAGGAGCAGCAGCGAGCACAGCATCGCTTTTGCAGCAGCTCCTTCCATGTGCATGTTTTTGGGAGTGGAAAGGCTTGCAGAGTGTTCAAGTAGCTTTTTCTCTCCGCTGGAAAGCTGCACGCTCAGTGCCAGTGTTCTGCAGCTTCTTTCTTCACGTTTCAGCAGCTAGCACGCTCTCCGTGTGCAGGAGAAGCGGCTGAGGCTTCCTTGCCGGAGACGAGGCACCTTCGCCGGCAGAGAGCCTCCGGCCGGCCGCGGTGCGCTCCGGAGCGGGGGCTTGTGCCGAAAGAGGCCGGCAACAGGCGCTTACCTTCGGACAGCTCCGGATGCCCGTCTAATGCGTCTCTTGTCGCCTACACGGCAGGGAAAAGCTTTTCCACTCTGTCTAGGAAGGAGAAAGTGTGCCAGCACAGCAAATGCCTCCCGGACTTTCCCTGCAATTCAGCAAGTGCTTTGCAGCTTGAAATTGGAAGGAAAGCCTCAGATTTAGCAGCCAGAGCTTCAGGAGGAGCAGCAGCGAGCACAGCATCGCTTTTGCAGCAGCTCCTTCCATGTGCATGTTTTTGGGAGTGGAAAGGCTTGCAGAGTGTTCAAGTAGCTTTTTCTCTCCGCTGGAAAGCTGCACGCTCAGTGCCAGTGTTCTGCAGCTTCTTTCTTCACGTTTCAGCAGCTAGCACGCTCTCCGTGTGCAGGAGAAGCGGCTGAGGCTTCCTTGCCGGAGACGAGGCACCTTCGCCGGCAGAGAGCCTCCGGCCGGCCGCGGTGCGCTCCGGAGCGGGGGCTTGTGCCGAAAGAAGCCGGGAACAGGCGCTTACCTTCGGACAGCTCCGGATGCCCGTCTAATGCGTCTCTTGTCGCCTACACGGCAGGGAAAAGCTTTTCCACTCTGTCTAGGAAGGAGAAAGTGTGCCAGCACAGCAAATGCCTCCCGGACTTTCCCTGCAATTCAGCAAGTGCTTTGCAGCTTGAAATTGGAAGGAAAGCCTCAGATTTAGCAGCCAGAGCTTCAGGAGGAGCAGCAGCGAGCACAGCATCGCTTTTGCAGCAGCTCCTTCCATGTGCATGTTTTTGGGAGTGGAAAGGCTTGCAGAGTGTTCAAGTAGCTTTTTCTCTCCGCTGGAAAGCTGCACGCTCAGTGCCAGTGTTCTGCAGCTTCTTTCTTCACGTTTCAGCAGCTAGCACGCTCTCCGTGTGCAGGAGAAGCGGCTGAGGCTTCCTTGCCGGAGACGAGGCACCTTCGCCGGCAGAGAGCCTCCGGCCGGCCGCGGTGCGCTCCGGAGCGGGGGCTTGTGCCGAAAGAGGCCGGGAACAGGCGCTTACCTTCGGACAGCTCCGGATGCCCGTCTAATGCGTCTCTTGTCGCCTACACGGCAGGGAAAAGCTTTTCCACTCTGTCTGGGAAGGAGAAAGTGTGCCAGCAGAGCAAATGCATCCCGGACTTTCCCTGCAATTCAGCAAGTGCTTTGCAGCTTGAAATTGGAAGGAAAGCCTCAGATTTAGCAGCCAGAGCTTCAGGAGGAGCAGCAGCGAGCACAGCATCGCTTTTGCAGCAGCTCCTTCCATGTGCATGTTTTTGGGAGTGGAAAGGCTTGCAGAGTGTTCAAGTAGCTTTTTCTCTCCGCTGGAAAGCTGCAGGCTCAGTGCCAGTGTTCTGCAGCTTCTTTCTTCACGTTTCAGCAGCTAGCACGCTCTCCGTGTGCAGGAGAAGCGGCTGAGGCTTCCTTGCCGGAGAAGCGGCACCTTCGCCGGCAGAGAGCCTCTGGCCGGCCGCGGTGCGCTCCGGAGCGGGGGCTTGTGCCGAAAGAGGCCGGGAACAGGCGCTTACCTTCGGACAGCTCCGGATGCCCGTCTAATGCGTCTCTTGTCGCCTACACGGCAGGGAAAAGCTTTTCCACTCTTTCTAGGAAGGAGAAAGTGTGCCAGCACAGCAAATGCCTCCCGGACTTTCCCTGCAATTCAGCAAGTGCTTTGCAGCTTGAAATTGGAAGGAAAGCCTCAGATTTAGCAGCCAGAGCTTCAGGAGGAGCAGCAGCGAGCACAGCATCGCTTTTGCAGCAGCTCCTTCCATGTGCATGTTTTTGGGAGTGGAAAGGCTTGCAGAGTGTTCAAGTAGCTTTTTCTCTCCGCTGGAAAGCTGCACGCTCAGTGCCAGTGTTCTGCAGCTTCTTTCTTCACGTTTCAGCAGCTAGCACGCTCTCCGTGTGCAGGAGAAGCGGCTGAGGCTTCCTTGCCGGAGACGAGGCACCTTCGCCGGCAGAGAGCCTCCGGCCGGCCGCGGTGCGCTCCGGAGCGGGGGCTTGTGCCGAAAGAGGCCGGGAACAGGCGCTTACCTTCGGACAGCTCCGGATGCCCGTCTAATGCGTCTCTTGTCGCCTACACGGCAGGGAAAAGCTTTTCCACTCTGTCTAGGAAGGAGAAAGTGTGCCAGCACAGCAAATGCCTCCCGGACTTTCCCTGCAATTCAGCAAGTGCTTTGCAGCTTGAAATTGGAAGGAAAGCCTCAGATTTAGCAGCCAGAGCTTCAGGAGGAGCAGCAGCGAGCACAGCATCGCTTTTGCAGCAGCTCCTTCCATGTGCATGTTTTTGGGAGTGGAAAGGCTTGCAGAGTGTTCAAGTAGCTTTTTCTCTCCGCTGGAAAGCTGCACGCTCAGTGCCAGTGTTCTGCAGCTTCTTTCTTCACGTTTCAGCAGCTAGCACGCTCTCCGTGTGCAGGAGAAGCGGCTGAGGCTTCCTTGCCGGAGACGAGGCACCTTCGCCGGCAGAGAGCCTCCGGCCGGCCGCGGTGCGCTCCGGAGCGGGGGCTTGTGCCGAAAGAGGCCGGCAACAGGCGCTTACCTTCGGACAGCTCCGGATGCCCGTCTAATGCGTCTCTTGTCGCCTACACGGCAGGGAAAAGCTTTTCCACTCTGTCTAGGAAGGAGAAAGTGTGCCAGCACAGCAAATGCCTCCCGGACTTTCCCTGCAATTCAGCAAGTGCTTTGCAGCTTGAAATTGGAAGGAAAGCCTCAGATTTAGCAGCCAGAGCTTCAGGAGGAGCAGCAGCGAGCACAGCATCGCTTTTGCAGCAGCTCCTTCCATGTGCATGTTTTTGGGAGTGGAAAGGCTTGCAGAGTGTTCAAGTAGCTTTTTCTCTCCGCTGGAAAGCTGCACGCTCAGTGCCAGTGTTCTGCAGCTTCTTTCTTCACGTTTCAGCAGCTAGCACGCTCTCCGTGTGCAGGAGAAGCGGCTGAGGCTTCCTTGCCGGAGACGAGGCACCTTCGCCGGCAGAGAGCCTCCGGCCGGCCGCGGTGCGCTCCGGAGCGGGGGCTTGTGCCGAAAGAGGCCGGCAACAGGCGCTTACCTTCGGACAGCTCCGGATGCCCGTCTAATGCGTCTCTTGTCGCCTACACGGCAGGGAAAAGCTTTTCCACTCTGTCTAGGAAGGAGAAAGTGTGCCAGCACAGCAAATGCCTCCCGGACTTTCCCTGCAATTCAGCAAGTGCTTTGCAGCTTGAAATTGGAAGGAAAGCCTCAGATTTAGCAGCCAGAGCTTCAGGAGGAGCAGCAGCGAGCACAGCATCGCTTTTGCAGCAGCTCCTTCCATGTGCATGTTTTTGGGAGTGGAAAGGCTTGCAGAGTGTTCAAGTAGCTTTTTCTCTCCGCTGGAAAGCTGCACGCTCAGTGCCAGTGTTCTGCAGCTTCTTTCTTCACGTTTCAGCAGCTAGCACGCTCTCCGTGTGCAGGAGAAGCGGCTGAGGCTTCCTTGCCGGAGACGAGGCGCCTTCGCCGGCAGAGAGCCTCCGGCCGGCCGCGGTGCGCTCCGGAGCGGGGGCTTGTGCCGAAAGAGGCTGGGAACAGGCGCTTACCTTCGGACAGCTCCGGATGCCCGTCTAATGCGTCTCTTGTCGCCTACACGGCAGGGAAAAGCTTTTCCACTCTGTCTAGGAAGGAGAAAGTGTGCCAGCACAGCAAATGCCTCCCGGACTTTCCCTGCAATTCAGCAAGTGCTTTGCAGCTTGAAATTGGAAGGAAAGCCTCAGATTTAGCAGCCAGAGCTTCAGGAGGAGCAGCAGCGAGCACAGCATCGCTTTTGCAGCAGCTCCTTCCATGTGCATGTTTTTGGGAGTGGAAAGGCTTGCAGAGTGTTCAAGTAGCTTTTTCTCTCCGCTGGAAAGCTGCACGCTCAGTGCCAGTGTTCTGCAGCTTCTTTCTTCACGTTTCAGCAGCTAGCACGCTCTCCGTGTGCAGGAGAAGCGGCTGAGGCTTCCTTGCCGGAGACGAGGCACCTTCGCCGGCAGAGAGCCTCCGGCCGGCCGCGGTGCGCTCCGGAGCGGGGGCTTGTGCCGAAAGAGGCCGGGAACAGGCGCTTACCTTCGGACAGCTCCGGATGCCCGTCTAATGCGTCTCTTGTCGCCTACACGGCAGGGAAAAGCTTTTCCACTCTGTCTAGGAAGGAGAAAGTGTGCCAGCACAGCAAATGCCTCCCGGACTTTCCCTGCAATTCAGCAAGTGCTTTGCAGCTTGAAATTGGAAGGAAAGCCTCAGATTTAGCAGCCAGAGCTTCAGGAGGAGCAGCAGCGAGCACAGCATCGCTTTTGCAGCAGCTCCTTCCATGTGCATGTTTTTGGGAGTGGAAAGGCTTGCAGAGTGTTCAAGTAGCTTTTTCTCTCCGCTGGAAAGCTGCACGCTCAGTGCCAGTGTTCTGCAGCTTCTTTCTTCACGTTTCAGCAGCTAGCACGCTCTCCGTGTGCAGGAGAAGCGGCTGAGGCTTCCTTGCCGGAGACGAGGCACCTTCGCCGGCAGAGAGCCTCCGGCCGGCCGCGGTGCGCTCCGGAGCGGGGGCTTGTGCCGAAAGAGGCCGGGAACAGGCGCTTACCTTCGGACAGCTCCGGATGCCCGTCTAATGCGTCTCTTGTCGCCTACACGGCAGGGAAAAGCTTTTCCACTCTGTCTAGGAAGGAGAAAGTGTGCCAGCACAGCAAATGCCTCCCGGACTTTCCCTGCAATTCAGCAAGTGCTTTGCAGCTTGAAATTGGAAGGAAAGCCTCAGATTTAGCAGCCAGAGCTTCAGGAGGAGCAGCAGCGAGCACAGCATCGCTTTTGCAGCAGCTCCTTCCATGTGCATGTTTTTGGGAGTGGAAAGGCTTGCAGAGTGTTCAAGTAGCTTTTTCTCTCCGCTGGAAAGCTGCAGGCTCAGTGCCAGTGTTCTGCAGCTTCTTTCTTCACGTTTCAGCAGCTAGCACGCTCTCCGTGTGCAGGAGAAGCGGCTGAGGCTTCCTTGCCGGAGAAGCGGCACCTTCGCCGGCAGAGAGCCTCTGGCCGGCCGCGGTGCGCTCCGGAGCGGGGGCTTGTGCCGAAAGAGGCCGGGAACAGGCGCTTACCTTCGGACAGCTCCGGATGCCCGTCTAATGCGTCTCTTGTCGCCTACACGGCAGGGAAAAGCTTTTCCACTCTGTCTAGGAAGGAGAAAGTGTGCCAGCACAGCAAATGCCTCCCGGACTTTCCCTGCAATTCAGCAAGTGCTTTGCAGCTTGAAATTGGAAGGAAAGCCTCAGATTTAGCAGCCAGAGCTTCAGGAGGAGCAGCAGCGAGCACAGCATCGCTTTTGCAGCAGCTCCTTCCATGTGCATGTTTTTGGGAGTGGAAAGGCTTGCAGAGTGTTCAAGTAGCTTTTTCTCTCCGCTGGAAAGCTGCAGGCTCAGTGCCAGTGTTCTGCAGCTTCTTTCTTCACGTTTCAGCAGCTAGCACGCTCTCCGTGTGCAGGAGAAGCGGCTGAGGCTTCCTTGCCGGAGACGAGGCACCTTCGCCGGCAGAGAGCCTCCGGCCGGCCGCGGTGCGCTCCGGAGCGGGGGCTTGTGCCGAAAGAGGCCGGGAACAGGCGCTTACCTTCGGACAGCTCCGGATGCCCGTCTAATGCGTCTCTTGTCGCCTACACGGCAGGGAAAAGCTTTTCCACTCTGTCTAGGAAGGAGAAAGTGTGCCAGCACAGCAAATGCCTCCCGGACTTTCCCTGCAATTCAGCAAGTGCTTTGCAGCTTGAAATTGGAAGGAAAGCCTCAGATTTAGCAGCCAGAGCTTCAGGAGGAGCAGCAGCGAGCACAGCATCGCTTTTGCAGCAGCTCCTTCCATGTGCATGTTTTTGGGAGTGGAAAGGCTTGCAGAGTGTTCAAGTAGCTTTTTCTCTCCGCTGGAAAGCTGCACGCTCAGTGCCAGTGTTCTGCAGCTTCTTTCTTCACGTTTCAGCAGCTAGCACGCTCTCCGTGTGCAGGAGAAGCGGCTGAGGCTTCCTTGCCGGAGAAGCGGCACCTTCGCCGGCAGAGAGCCTCTGGCCGGCCGCGGTGCGCTCCGGAGCGGGGGCTTGTGCCGAAAGAGGCCGGGAACAGGCGCTTACCTTCGGACAGCTCCGGATGCCCGTCTAATGCGTCTCTTGTCGCCTACACGGCAGGGAAAAGCTTTTCCACTCTGTCTAGGAAGGAGAAAGTGTGCCAGCAGAGCAAATGCATCCCGGACTTTCCCTGCAATTCAGCAAGTGCTTTGCAGCTTGAAATTGGAAGGAAAGCCTCAGATTTAGCAGCCAGAGCTTCAGGAGGAGCAGCAGCGAGCACAGCATCGCTTTTGCAGCAGCTCCTTCCATGTGCATGTTTTTGGGAGTGGAAAGGCTTGCAGAGTGTTCAAGTAGCTTTTTCTCTCCGCTGGAAAGCTGCAGGCTCAGTGCCAGTGTTCTGCAGCTTCTTTCTTCACGTTTCAGCAGCTAGCACGCTCTCCGTGTGCAGGAGAAGCGGCTGAGGCTTCCTTGCCGGAGACGAGGCACCTTCGCCGGCAGAGAGCCTCCGGCCGGCCGCGGTGCGCTCCGGAGCGGGGGCTTGTGCCGAAAGAGGCCGGGAACAGGCGCTTACCTTCGGACAGCTCCGGATGCCCGTCTAATGCGTCTCTTGTCGCCTACACGGCAGGGAAAAGCTTTTCCACTCTGTCTAGGAAGGAGAAAGTGTGCCAGCACAGCAAATGCCTCCCGGACTTTCCCTGCAATTCAGCAAGTGCTTTGCAGCTTGAAATTGGAAGGAAAGCCTCAGATTTAGCAGCCAGAGCTTCAGGAGGAGCAGCAGCGAGCACAGCATCGCTTTTGCAGCAGCTCCTTCCATGTGCATGTTTTTGGGAGTGGAAAGGCTTGCAGAGTGTTCAAGTAGCTTTTTCTCTCCGCTGGAAAGCTGCACGCTCAGTGCCAGTGTTCTGCAGCTTCTTTCTTCACGTTTCAGCAGCTAGCACGCTCTCCGTGTGCAGGAGAAGCGGCTGAGGCTTCCTTGCCGGAGACGAGGCACCTTCGCCGGCAGAGAGCCTCCGGCCGGCCGCGGTGCGCTCCGGAGCGTGGGCTTGTGCCGAAAGAGGCCGGGAACAGGCGCTTACCTTCGGACAGCTCCGGATGCCCGTCTAATGCGTCTCTTGTCGCCTACACGGCAGGGAAAAGCTTTTCCACTCTGTCTAGGAAGGA
Source organism: Fringilla coelebs (assembly GCF_963513975.1). Taxonomy (NCBI): domain Eukaryota; kingdom Metazoa; phylum Chordata; class Aves; order Passeriformes; family Fringillidae; genus Fringilla; species Fringilla coelebs. The sequence goes on along the minus strand of NW_028167353.1, from coordinate 14,269 downwards.
GAAAGTGTGCCAGCAGAGCAAATGCCTCCCGGACTTTCCCTGCAATTCAGCAAGTGCTTTGCAGCTTGAAATTGGAAGGAAAGCCTCAGATTTAGCAGCCAGAGCTTCAGGAGGAGCAGCAGCGAGCACAGCATCGCTTTTGCAGCAGCTCCTTCCATGTGCATGTTTTTGGGAGTGGAAAGGCTTGCAGAGTGTTCAAGTAGCTTTTTCTCTCCGCTGGAAAGCTGCAGGCTCAGTGCCAGTGTTCTGCAGCTTCTTTCTTCACGTTTCAGCAGCTAGCACGCTCTCCGTGTGCAGGAGAAGCGGCTGAGGCTTCCTTGCCGGAGACGAGGCACCTTCGCCGGCAGAGAGCCTCCGGCCGGCCGCGGTGCGCTCCGGAGCGGGGGCTTGTGCCGAAAGAGGCCGGGAACAGGCGCTTACCTTCGGACAGCTCCGGATGCCCGTCTAATGCGTCTCTTGTCGCCTACACGGCAGGGAAAAGCTTTTCCACTCTGTCTAGGAAGGAGAAAGTGTGCCAGCACAGCAAATGCCTCCCGGACTTTCCCTGCAATTCAGCAAGTGCTTTGCAGCTTGAAATTGGAAGGAAAGCCTCAGATTTAGCAGCCAGAGCTTCAGGAGGAGCAGCAGCGAGCACAGCATCGCTTTTGCAGCAGCTCCTTCCATGTGCATGTTTTTGGGAGTGGAAAGGCTTGCAGAGTGTTCAAGTAGCTTTTTCTCTCCGCTGGAAAGCTGCACGCTCAGTGCCAGTGTTCTGCAGCTTCTTTCTTCACGTTTCAGCAGCTAGCACGCTCTCCGTGTGCAGGAGAAGCGGCTGAGGCTTCCTTGCCGGAGAAGCGGCACCTTCGCCGGCAGAGAGCCTCTGGCCGGCCGCGGTGCGCTCCGGAGCGGGGGCTTGTGCCGAAAGAGGCCGGGAACAGGCGCTTACCTTCGGACAGCTCCGGATGCCCGTCTAATGCGTCTCTTGTCGCCTACACGGCAGGGAAAAGCTTTTCCACTCTGTCTAGGAAGGAGAAAGTGTGCCAGCAGAGCAAATGCATCCCGGACTTTCCCTGCAATTCAGCAAGTGCTTTGCAGCTTGAAATTGGAAGGAAAGCCTCAGATTTAGCAGCCAGAGCTTCAGGAGGAGCAGCAGCGAGCACAGCATCGCTTTTGCAGCAGCTCCTTCCATGTGCATGTTTTTGGGAGTGGAAAGGCTTGCAGAGTGTTCAAGTAGCTTTTTCTCTCCGCTGGAAAGCTGCACGCTCAGTGCCAGTGTTCTGCAGCTTCTTTCTTCACGTTTCAGCAGCTAGCACGCTCTCCGTGTGCAGGAGAAGCGGCTGAGGCTTCCTTGCCGGAGACGAGGCACCTTCGCCGGCAGAGAGCCTCCGGCCGGCCGCGGTGCGCTCCGGAGCGGGGGCTTGTGCCGAAAGAGGCCGGGAACAGGCGCTTACCTTCGGACAGCTCCGGATGCCCGTCTAATGCGTCTCTTGTCGCCTACACGGCAGGGAAAAGCTTTTCCACTCTGTCTAGGAAGGAGAAAGTGTGCCAGCACAGCAAATGCCTCCCGGACTTTCCCTGCAATTCAGCAAGTGCTTTGCAGCTTGAAATTGGAAGGAAAGCCTCAGATTTAGCAGCCAGAGCTTCAGGAGGAGCAGCAGCGAGCACAGCATCGCTTTTGCAGCAGCTCCTTCCATGTGCATGTTTTTGGGAGTGGAAAGGCTTGCAGAGTGTTCAAGTAGCTTTTTCTCTCCGCTGGAAAGCTGCACGCTCAGTGCCAGTGTTCTGCAGCTTCTTTCTTCACGTTTCAGCAGCTAGCACGCTCTCCGTGTGCAGGAGAAGCGGCTGAGGCTTCCTTGCCGGAGACGAGGCACCTTCGCCGGCAGAGAGCCTCCGGCCGGCCGCGGTGCGCTCCGGAGCGGGGGCTTGTGCCGAAAGAGGCCGGGAACAGGCGCTTACCTTCGGACAGCTCCGGATGCCCGTCTAATGCGTCTCTTGTCGCCTACACGGCAGGGAAAAGCTTTTCCACTCTGTCTAGGAAGGAGAAAGTGTGCCAGCACAGCAAATGCCTCCCGGACTTTCCCTGCAATTCAGCAAGTGCTTTGCAGCTTGAAATTGGAAGGAAAGCCTCAGATTTAGCAGCCAGAGCTTCAGGAGGAGCAGCAGCGAGCACAGCATCGCTTTTGCAGCAGCTCCTTCCATGTGCATGTTTTTGGGAGTGGAAAGGCTTGCAGAGTGTTCAAGTAGCTTTTTCTCTCCGCTGGAAAGCTGCACGCTCAGTGCCAGTGTTCTGCAGCTTCTTTCTTCACGTTTCAGCAGCTAGCACGCTCTCCGTGTGCAGGAGAAGCGGCTGAGGCTTCCTTGCCGGAGACGAGGCACCTTCGCCGGCAGAGAGCCTCCGGCCGGCCGCGGTGCGCTCCGGAGCGGGGGCTTGTGCCGAAAGAGGCCGGGAACAGGCGCTTACCTTCGGACAGCTCCGGATGCCCGTCTAATGCGTCTCTTGTCGCCTACACGGCAGGGAAAAGCTTTTCCACTCTGTCTAGGAAGGAGAAAGTGTGCCAGCACAGCAAATGCCTCCCGGACTTTCCCTGCAATTCAGCAAGTGCTTTGCAGCTTGAAATTGGAAGGAAAGCCTCAGATTTAGCAGCCAGAGCTTCAGGAGGAGCAGCAGCGAGCACAGCATCGCTTTTGCAGCAGCTCCTTCCATGTGCATGTTTTTGGGAGTGGAAAGGCTTGCAGAGTGTTCAAGTAGCTTTTTCTCTCCGCTGGAAAGCTGCACGCTCAGTGCCAGTGTTCTGCAGCTTCTTTCTTCACGTTTCAGCAGCTAGCACGCTCTCCGTGTGCAGGAGAAGCGGCTGAGGCTTCCTTGCCGGAGACGAGGCACCTTCGCCGGCAGAGAGCCTCCGGCCGGCCGCGGTGCGCTCCGGAGCGGGGGCTTGTGCCGAAAGAGGCCGGCAACAGGCGCTTACCTTCGGACAGCTCCGGATGCCCGTCTAATGCGTCTCTTGTCGCCTACACGGCAGGGAAAAGCTTTTCCACTCTGTCTAGGAAGGAGAAAGTGTGCCAGCAGAGCAAATGCCTCCCGGACTTTCCCTGCAATTCAGCAAGTGCTTTGCAGCTTGAAATTGGAAGGAAAGCCTCAGATTTAGCAGCCAGAGCTTCAGGAGGAGCAGCAGCGAGCACAGCATCGCTTTTGCAGCAGCTCCTTCCATGTGCATGTTTTTGGGAGTGGAAAGGCTTGCAGAGTGTTCAAGTAGCTTTTTCTCTCCGCTGGAAAGCTGCAGGCTCAGTGCCAGTGTTCTGCAGCTTCTTTCTTCACGTTTCAGCAGCTAGCACGCTCTCCGTGTGCAGGAGAAGCGGCTGAGGCTTCCTTGCCGGAGACGAGGCACCTTCGCCGGCAGAGAGCCTCTGGCCGGCCGCGGTGCGCTCCGGAGCGGGGGCTTGTGCCGAAAGAGGCCGGCAACAGGCGCTTACCTTCGGACAGCTCCGGATGCCCGTCTAATGCGTCTCTTGTCGCCTACACGGCAGGGAAAAGCTTTTCCACTCTGTCTAGGAAGGAGAAAGTGTGCCAGCACAGCAAATGCCTCCCGGACTTTCCCTGCAATTCAGCAAGTGCTTTGCAGCTTGAAATTGGAAGGAAAGCCTCAGATTTAGCAGCCAGAGCTTCAGGAGGAGCAGCAGCGAGCACAGCATCGCTTTTGCAGCAGCTCCTTCCATGTGCATGTTTTTGGGAGTGGAAAGGCTTGCAGAGTGTTCAAGTAGCTTTTTCTCTCCGCTGGAAAGCTGCACGCTCAGTGCCAGTGTTCTGCAGCTTCTTTCTTCACGTTTCAGCAGCTAGCACGCTCTCCGTGTGCAGGAGAAGCGGCTGAGGCTTCCTTGCCGGAGACGAGGCACCTTCGCCGGCAGAGAGCCTCCGGCCGGCCGCGGTGCGCTCCGGAGCGGGGGCTTGTGCCGAAAGAGGCCGGGAACAGGCGCTTACCTTCGGACAGCTCCGGATGCCCGTCTAATGCGTCTCTTGTCGCCTACACGGCAGGGAAAAGCTTTTCCACTCTGTCTAGGAAGGAGAAAGTGTGCCAGCACAGCAAATGCCTCCCGGACTTTCCCTGCAATTCAGCAAGTGCTTTGCAGTTTGAAATTGGAAGGAAAGCCTCAGATTTAGCAGCCAGAGCTTCAGGAGGAGCAGCAGCGAGCACAGCATCGCTTTTGCAGCAGCTCCTTCCATGTGCATGTTTTTGGGAGTGGAAAGGCTTGCAGAGTGTTCAAGTAGCTTTTTCTCTCCGCTGGAAAGCTGCACGCTCAGTGCCAGTGTTCTGCAGCTTCTTTCTTCACGTTTCAGCAGCTAGCACGCTCTCCGTGTGCAGGAGAAGCGGCTGAGGCTTCCTTGCCGGAGACGAGGCACCTTCGCCGGCAGAGAGCCTCCGGCCGGCCGCGGTGCGCTCCGGAGCGGGGGCTTGTGCCGAAAGAGGCCGGCAACAGGCGCTTACCTTCGGACAGCTCCGGATGCCCGTCTAATGCGTCTCTTGTCGCCTACACGGCAGGGAAAAGCTTTTCCACTCTGTCTAGGAAGGAGAAAGTGTGCCAGCACAGCAAATGCCTCCCGGACTTTCCCTGCAATTCAGCAAGTGCTTTGCAGCTTGAAATTGGAAGGAAAGCCTCAGATTTAGCAGCCAGAGCTTCAGGAGGAGCAGCAGCGAGCACAGCATCGCTTTTGCAGCAGCTCCTTCCATGTGCATGTTTTTGGGAGTGGAAAGGCTTGCAGAGTGTTCAAGTAGCTTTTTCTCTCCGCTGGAAAGCTGCACGCTCAGTGCCAGTGTTCTGCAGCTTCTTTCTTCACGTTTCAGCAGCTAGCACGCTCTCCGTGTGCAGGAGAAGCGGCTGAGGCTTCCTTGCCGGAGACGAGGCACCTTCGCCGGCAGAGAGCCTCCGGCCGGCCGCGGTGCGCTCCGGAGCGGGGGCTTGTGCCGAAAGAGGCCGGGAACAGGCGCTTACCTTCGGACAGCTCCGGATGCCCGTCTAATGCGTCTCTTGTCGCCTACACGGCAGGGAAAAGCTTTTCCACTCTGTCTAGGAAGGAGAAAGTGTGCCAGCACAGCAAATGCCTCCCGGACTTTCCCTGCAATTCAGCAAGTGCTTTGCAGCTTGAAATTGGAAGGAAAGCCTCAGATTTAGCAGCCAGAGCTTCAGGAGGAGCAGCAGCGAGCACAGCATCGCTTTTGCAGCAGCTCCTTCCATGTGCATGTTTTTGGGAGTGGAAAGGCTTGCAGAGTGTTCAAGTAGCTTTTTCTCTCCGCTGGAAAGCTGCACGCTCAGTGCCAGTGTTCTGCAGCTTCTTTCTTCACGTTTCAGCAGCTAGCACGCTCTCCGTGTGCAGGAGAAGCGGCTGAGGCTTCCTTGCCGGAGACGAGGCACCTTCGCCGGCAGAGAGCCTCCGGCCGGCCGCGGTGCGCTCCGGAGCGGGGGCTTGTGCCGAAAGAGGCCGGGAACAGGCGCTTACCTTCGGACAGCTCCGGATGCCCGTCTAATGCGTCTCTTGTCGCCTACACGGCAGGGAAAAGCTTTTCCACTCTGTCTAGGAAGGAGAAAGTGTGCCAGCACAGCAAATGCCTCCCGGACTTTCCCTGCAATTCAGCAAGTGCTTTGCAGCTTGAAATTGGAAGGAAAGCTCAGATTTAGCAGCCAGAGCTTCAGGAGGAGCAGCAGCGAGCACAGCATCGCTTTTGCAGCAGCTCCTTCCATGTGCATGTTTTTGGGAGTGGAAAGGCTTGCAGAGTGTTCAAGTAGCTTTTTCTCTCCGCTGGAAAGCTGCAGGCTCAGTGCCAGTGTTCTGCAGCTTCTTTCTTCACGTTTCAGCAGCTAGCACGCTCTCCGTGTGCAGGAGAAGCGGCTGAGGCTTCCTTGCCGGAGACGAGGCACCTTCGCCGGCAGAGAGCCTCCGGCCGGCCGCGGTGCGCTCCGGAGCGGGGGCTTGTGCCGAAAGAGGCCGGGAACAGGCGCTTACCTTCGGACAGCTCCGGATGCCCGTCTAATGCGTCTCTTGTCGCCTACACGGCAGGGAAAAGCTTTTCCACTCTGTCTAGGAAGGAGAAAGTGTGCCAGCACAGCAAATGCCTCCGGACTTTCCCTGCAATTCAGCAAGTGCTTTGCAGCTTGAAATTGGAAGGAAAGCCTCAGATTTAGCAGCCAGAGCTTCAGGAGGAGCAGCAGCGAGCACAGCATCGCTTTTGCAGCAGCTCCTTCCATGTGCATGTTTTTGGGAGTGGAAAGGCTTGCAGAGTGCTTCAAGTAGCTTTTTCTCTCCGCTGGAAAGCTGCAGGCTCAGTGCCAGTGTTCTGCAGCTTCCTTTCTTCACGTTTCAGCAGCTAGCACGCTCTCCGTGTGCAGGAGAAGCGGCTGAGGCTTCCTTGCCGGAGACGAGGCACCTTCGCCGGCAGAGAGCCTCTGGCCGGCCGCGGTGCGCTCCGGAGCGGGGCTTGTGCCGAAGAGGCCGGCAACAGGCGCTTACCTTCGGACAGCTCCGGATGCCCGTCTAATGCGTCTCTTGTCGCCTACACGGCAGGGAAAAGCTTTTCCACTCTGTCTAGGAAGGAGAAAGTGTGCCAGCACAGCAAATGCCTCCCGGACTTTCCCTGCAATTCAGCAAGTGCTTTGCAGCTTGAAATTGGAAGGAAAGCCTCAGATTTAGCAGCCAGAGCTTCAGGAGGAGCAGCAGCGAGCACAGCATCGCTTTTGCAGCAGCTCCTTCCATGTGCATGTTTTTGGGAGTGGAAAGGCTTGCAGAGTGTTCAAGTAGCTTTTTCTCTCCGCTGAAAGCTGCACGCTCAGTGCCAGTGTTCTGCAGCTTCTTTCTTCACGTTTCAGCAGCTAGCACGCTCTCCGTGTGCAGGAGAAGCGGCTGAGGCTTCCTTGCCGGAGACGAGGCACCTTCGCCGGCAGAGAGCCTCCGGCCGGCCGCGGTGCGCTCCGGAGCGGGGGCTTGTGCCGAAAGAGGCCGGCAACAGGCGCTTACCTTCGGACAGCTCCGGATGCCCGTCTAATGCGTCTCTTGTCGCCTACACGGCAGGGAAAAGCTTTTCCACTCTGTCTAGGAAGGAGAAAGTGTGCCAGCACAGCAAATGCCTCCCGGACTTTCCCTGCAATTCAGCAAGTGCTTTGCAGTTTGAAATTGGAAGGAAAGCCTCAGATTTTAGCAGCCAGAGCTTCAGGAGGAGCAGCAGCGAGCACAGCATCGCTTTTGCAGCAGCTCCTTCCATGTGCATGTTTTTGGGAGTGGAAAGGCTTGCAGAGTGTTCAAGTAGCTTTTTCTCTCCGCTGGAAAGCTGCACGCTCAGTGCCAGTGTTCTGCAGCTTCTTTCTTCACGTTTCAGCAGCTAGCACGCTCTCCGTGTGCAGGAGAAGCGGCTGAGGCTTCCTTGCCGGAGACGAGGCACCTTCGCCGGCAGAGAGCCTCCGGCCGGCCGCGGTGCGCTCCGGAGCGGGGGCTTGTGCCGAAAGAGGCCGGCAACAGGCGCTTACCTTCGGACAGCTCCGGATGCCCGTCTAATGCGTCTCTTGTCGCCTACACGGCAGGAAAAGCTTTTCCACTCTGTCTAGGAAGGAGAAAGTGTGCCAGCACAGCAAATGCCTCCCGGACTTTCCCTGCAATTCAGCAAGTGCTTTGCAGCTTGAAATTGGAAGGAAAGCCTCAGATTTAGCAGCCAGAGCTTCAGGAGGAGCAGCAGCGAGCACAGCATCGCTTTTGCAGCAGCTCCTTCCATGTGCATGTTTTTGGGAGTGGAAAGGCTTGCAGAGTGTTCAAGTAGCTTTTTCTCTCCGCTGGAAAGCTGCACGCTCAGTGCCAGTGTTCTGCAGCTTCTTTCTTCACGTTTCAGCAGCTAGCACGCTCTCCGTGTGCAGGAGAAGCGGCTGAGGCTTCCTTGCCGGAGACGAGGCACCTTCGCCGCAGAGAGCCTCCGGCCGGCCGCGGTGCGCTCCGGAGCGGGGGCTTGTGCCGAAAGAGGCCGGGAACAGGCGCTTACCTTCGGACAGCTCGGATGCCCGTCTAATGCGTCTCTTGTCGCCTACACGGCAGGGAAAAGCTTTTCCACTCTGTCTAGGAAGGAGAAAGTGTGCCAGCACAGCAAATGCCTCCCGGACTTTCCCTGCAATTCAGCAAGTGCTTTGCAGCTTGAAATTGGAAGGAAAGGCCTCAGATTTAGCAGCCAGAGCTTCAGGAGGAGCAGCAGCGAGCACAGCATCGCTTTTGCAGCAGCTCCTCCATGTGCATGTTTTTGGGAGTGGAAAGGCTTGCAGAGTGTTCAAGTAGCTTTTTCTCTCCGCTGGAAAGCTGCACGCTCAGTGCCAGTGTTCTGCAGCTTCTTTCTTCACGTTTCAGCAGCTAGCACGCTCTCCGTGTGCAGGAGAAGCGGCTGAGGCTTCCTTGCCGGAGACGAGGCACCTTCGCCGGCAGAGAGCCTCCGGCCGGCCGCGGTGCGCTCCGGAGCGGGGGCTTGTGCCGAAAGAGGCCGGAACAGGCGCTTACCTTCGGACAGCTCCGGATGCCCGTCTAATGCGTCTCTTGTCGCCTACACGGCAGGGAAAAGCTTTTCCACTCTGTCTAGGAAGGAGAAAGTGTGCCAGCACAGCAAATGCCTCCCGGACTTTCCCTGCAATTCAGCAAGTGCTTTGCAGCTTGAAATTGGAAGGAAAGCCTCAGATTTAGCAGCCAGAGCTTCAGGAGGAGCAGCAGCGAGCACAGCATCGCTTTTGCAGCAGCTCCTTCCATGTGCATGTTTTTGGGAGTGGAAAGGCTTGCAGAGTGTTCAAGTAGCTTTTTCTCTCCGCTGGAAAGCTGCACGCTCAGTGCCAGTGTTCTGCAGCTTCTTTCTTCACGTTTCAGCAGCTAGCACGCTCTCCGTGTGCAGGAGAAGCGGCTGAGGCTTCCTTGCCGGAGACGAGGCACCTTCGCCGGCAGAGAGCCTCCGGCCGGCCGCGGTGCGCTCCGGAGCGGGGGCTTGTGCCGAAAGAGGCCGGGAACAGGCGCTTACCTTCGGACAGCTCCGGATGCCCGTCTAATGCGTCTCTTGTCGCCTACACGGCAGGAAAAGCTTTTCCACTCTGTCTAGGAAGGAGAAAGTGTGCCAGCACAGCAAATGCCTCCCCGGACTTTCCCTGCAATTCAGCAAGTGCTTTGCAGCTTGAAATTGGAAGGAAAGCCTCAGATTTAGCAGCCAGAGCTTCAGGAGGAGCAGCAGCGAGCACAGCATCGCTTTTGCAGCAGCTCCTTCCATGTGCATGTTTTTGGGAGTGGAAAGGCTTGCAGAGTGTTCAAGTAGCTTTTTCTCTCCGCTGGAAAGCTGCACGCTCAGTGCCAGTGTTCTGCAGCTTCTTTCTTCACGTTTCAGCAGCTAGCACGCTCTCCGTGTGCAGGAGAAGCGGCTGAGGCTTCCTTGCCGGAGACGAGGCACCTTCGCCGCAGAGAGCCTCCGGCCGGCCGCGGTGCGCTCCGGAGCGGGGGCTTGTGCCGAAAGAGGCCGGCAACAGGCGCTTACCTTCGGACAGCTCCGGATGCCCGTCTAATGCGTCTCTTGTCGCCTACACGGCAGGGAAAAGCTTTTCCACTCTGTCTAGGAAGGAGAAAGTGTGCCAGCAGAGCAAATGCCTCCCGGACTTTCCCTGCAATTCAGCAAGTGCTTTGCAGCTTGAAATTGGAAGGAAAGCCTCAGATTTAGCAGCCAGAGCTTCAGGAGGAGCAGCAGCGAGCACAGCATCGCTTTTGCAGCAGCTCCTTCCATGTGCATGTTTTTGGGAGTGGAAAGGCTTGCAGAGTGTTCAAGTAGCTTTTTCTCTCCGCTGGAAAGCTGCACGCTCAGTGCCAGTGTTCTGCAGCTTCTTTCTTCACGTTTCAGCAGCTAGCACGCTCTCCGTGTGCAGGAGAAGCGGCTGAGGCTTCCTTGCCGGAGACGAGGCACCTTCGCCGGCAGAGAGCCTCTGGCCGGCCGCGGTGCGCTCCGGAGCGGGGGCTTGTGCCGAAAGAGGCCGGCAACAGGCGCTTACCTTCGGACAGCTCCGGATGCCCGTCTAATGCGTCTCTTGTCGCCTACACGGCAGGGAAAAGCTTTTCCACTCTGTCTAGGAAGGAGAAAGTGTGCCAGCACAGCAAATGCCTCCCGGACTTTCCCTGCAATTCAGCAAGTGCTTTGCAGCTTGAAATTGGAAGGAAAGCCTCAGATTTAGCAGCCAGAGCTTCAGGAGGAGCAGCAGCGAGCACAGCATCGCTTTTGCAGCAGCTCCTTCCATGTGCATGTTTTGGGAGTGGAAAGGCTTGCAGAGTGTTCAAGTAGCTTTTTCTCTCCGCTGGAAAGCTGCACGCTCAGTGCCAGTGTTCTGCAGCTTCTTTCTTCACGTTTCAGCAGCTAGCACGCTCTCCGTGTGCAGGAGAAGCGGCTGAGGCTTCCTTGCCGGAGACGAGGCACCTTCGCCGGCAGAGAGCCTCCGGCCGGCCGCGGTGCGCTCCGGAGCGGGGGCTTGTGCCGAAAGAGGCCGGGAACAGGCGGCTTACCTTCGGACAGCTCCGGATGCCCGTCTAATGCGTCTCTTGTCGCCTACACGGCAGGGAAAAGCTTTTCCACTTCTGTCTAGGAAGGAGAAAGTGTGCCAGCAGAGCAAATGCCTCCCGGACTTTCCCTGCAATTCAGCAAGTGCTTTGCAGCTTGAAATTGGAAGGAAAGCCTCAGATTTAGCAGCCAGAGCTTCAGGAGGAGCAGCAGCGAGCACAGCATCGCTTTTGCAGCAGGCTCCTTCCATGTGCATGTTTTTGGGAGTGGAAAGGCTTGCAGAGTGTTCAAGTAGCTTTTTCTCTCCGCTGGAAAGCTGCACGCTCAGTGCCAGTGTTCTGCAGCTTCTTTCTTCACGTTTCAGCAGCTAGCACGCTCTCCGTGTGCAGGAGAAGCGGCTGAGGCTTCCTTGCCGGAGACGAGGCACCTTCGCCGGCAGAGAGCCTCCGGCCGGCCGCGGTGCGCTCCGGAGCGGGGGCTTGTGCCGAAAGAGGCCGGGAACAGGCGCTTACCTTCGGACAGCTCCGGATGCCCGTCTAATGCGTCTCTTGTCGCCTACACGGCAGGGAAAAGCTTTTCCACTCTGTCTAGGAAGGAGAAAGTGTGCCAGCACAGCAAATGCCTCCCGGACTTTCCTGCAATTCAGCAAGTGCTTTGCAGCTTGAAATTGGAAGGAAAGCCTCAGATTTAGCAGCCAGAGCTTCAGGAGGAGCAGCAGCGAGCACAGCATCGCTTTTGCAGCAGCTCCTTCCATGTGCATGTTTTTGGGAGTGGAAAGGCTTGCAGAGTGTTCAAGTAGCTTTTTCTCTCCGCTGGAAAGCTGCACGCTCAGTGCCAGTGTTCTGCAGCTTCTTTCTTCACGTTTCAGCAGCTAGCACGCTCTCCGTGTGCAGGAGAAGCGGCTGAGGCTTCCTTGCCGGAGAAGCGGCACCTTCGCCGGCAGAGAGCCTCTGGCCGGCCGCGGTGCGCTCCGGAGCGGGGGCTTGTGCCGAAAGAGGCCGGGAACAGGCGCTTACCTTCGGACAGCTCCGGATGCCCGTCTAATGCGTCTCTTGTCGCCTACACGGCAGGGAAAAGCTTTTCCACTCTGTCTAGGAAGGAGAAAGTGTGCCAGCACAGCAAATGCATCCCGGACTTTCCCTGCAATTCAGCAAGTGCTTTGCAGCTTGAAATTGGAAGGAAAGCCTCAGATTTAGCAGCCAGAGCTTCAGGAGGAGCAGCAGCGAGCACAGCATCGCTTTTGCAGCAGCTCCTTCCATGTGCATGTTTTTGGGAGTGGAAAGGCTTGCAGAGTGTTCAAGTAGCTTTTTCTCTCCGCTGGAAAGCTGCACGCTCAGTGCCAGTGTTCTGCAGCTTCTTTCTTCACGTTTCAGCAGCTAGCACGCTCTCCGTGTGCAGGAGAAGCGGCTGAGGCTTCCTTGCCGGAGACGAGGCACCTTCGCCGGCAGAGAGCCTCCGGCCGGCCGCGGTGCGCTCCGGAGCGGGGGCTTGTGCCGAAAGAGGCCGGGAACAGGCGCTTACCTTCGGACAGCTCCGGATGCCCGTCTAATGCGTCTCTTGTCGCCTACACGGCAGGGAAAAAGCTTTTCCACTCTGTCTAGGAAGGAGAAAGTGTGCCAGCACAGCAAATGCCTCCCGGACTTTCCCTGCAATTCAGCAAGTGCTTTGCAGCTTGAAATTGGAAGGAAAGCTCAGATTTAGCAGCCAGAGCTTCAGGAGGAGCAGCAGCGAGCACAGCATCGCTTTTGCAGCAGCTCCTTCCATGTGCATGTTTTTGGGAGTGGAAAGGCTTGCAGAGTGTTCAAGTAGCTTTTTCTCTCCGCTGGAAAGCTGCACGCTCAGTGCCAGTGTTCTGCAGCTTCTTTCTTCACGTTTCAGCAGCTAGCACGCTCTCCGTGTGCAGGAGAAGCGGCTGAGGCTTCCTTGCCGGAGACGAGGCACCTTCGCCGGCAGAGAGCCTCCGGCCGGCCGCGGTGCGCTCCGGAGCGGGGGCTTGTGCCGAAAGAGGCCGGGAACAGGCGCTTACCTTCGGACAGCTCCGGATGCCCGTCTAATGCGTCTCTTGTCGCCTACACGGCAGGGAAAAGCTTTTCCACTCTGTCTAGGAAGGAGAAAGTGTGCCAGCACAGCAAATGCCTCCCGGACTTTCCCTGCAATTCAGCAAGTGCTTTGCAGCTTGAAATTGGAAGGAAAGCCTCAGATTTAGCAGCCAGAGCTTCAGGAGCAGCAGCAGCGAGCACAGCATCGCTTTTGCAGCAGCTCCTTCCATGTGCATGTTTTTGGGAGTGGAAAGGCTTGCAGAGTGTTCAAGTAGCTTTTTCTCTCCGCTGGAAAGCTGCAGGCTCAGTGCCAGTGTTCTGCAGCTTCTTTCTTCACGTTTCAGCAGCTAGCACGCTCTCCGTGTGCAGGAGAAGCGGCTGAGGCTTCCTTGCCGGAGACGAGGCACCTTCGCCGGCAGAGAGCCTCCGGCCGGCCGCGGTGCGCTCCGGAGCGGGGGCTTGTGCCGAAAGAGGCCGGGAACAGGCGCTTACCTTCGGACAGCTCCGGATGCCCGTCTAATGCGTCTCTTGTCGCCTACACGGCAGGGAAAAGCTTTTCCACTCTGTCTAGGAAGGAGAAAGTGTGCCAGCACAGCAAATGCCTCCCGGACTTTCCCTGCAATTCAGCAAGTGCTTTGCAGCTTGAAATTGGAAGGAAAGCCTCAGATTTAGCAGCCAGAGCTTCAGGAGGAGCAGCAGCGAGCACAGCATCGCTTTTGCAGCAGCTCCTTCCATGTGCATGTTTTTGGGAGTGGAAAGGCTTGCAGAGTGTTCAAGTAGCTTTTTCTCTCCGCTGGAAAGCTGCACGCTCAGTGCCAGTGTTCTGCAGCTTCTTTCTTCACGTTTCAGCAGCTAGCACGCTCTCCGTGTGCAGGAGAAGCGGCTGAGGCTTCCTTGCCGGAGACGAGGCACCTTCGCCGGCAGAGAGCCTCCGGCCGGCCGCGGTGCGCTCCGGAGCGGGGGCTTGTGCCGAAAGAGGCCGGGAACAGGCGCTTACCTTCGGACAGCTCCGGATGCCCGTCTAATGCGTCTCTTGTCGCCTACACGGCAGGGAAAAGCTTTTCCACTCTGTCTAGGAAGGAGAAAGTGTGCCAGCAGAGCAAATGCCTCCCGGACTTTCCCTGCAATTCAGCAAGTGCTTTGCAGCTTGAAATTGGAAGGAAAGCCTCAGATTTAGCAGCCAGAGCTTCAGGAGGAGCAGCAGCGAGCACAGCATCGCTTTTGCAGCAGCTCCTTCCATGTGCATGTTTTTGGGAGTGGAAAGGCTTGCAGAGTGTTCAAGTAGCTTTTTCTCTCCGCTGGAAAGCTGCACGCTCAGTGCCAGTGTTCTGCAGCTTCTTTCTTCACGTTTCAGCAGCTAGCACGCTCTCCGTGTGCAGGAGAAGCGGCTGAGGCTTCCTTGCCGGAGAAGCGGCACCTTCGCCGGCAGAGAGCCTCCGGCCGGCCGCGGTGCGCTCCGGAGCGGGGGCTTGTGCCGAAAGAGGCCGGGAACAGGCGCTTACTTCGGACAGCTCCGGATGCCCGTCTAATGCGTTCTCTTGTCGCCTACACGGCAGGGAAAAGCTTTTCCACTCTGTCTAGGAAGGAGAAAGTGTGCCAGCAGAGCAAATGCCTCCCGGACTTTCCCTGCAATTCAGCAAGTGCTTTGCAGCTTGAAATTGGAAGGAAAGCCTCAGATTTAGCAGCCAGAGCTTCAGGAGGAGCAGCAGCGAGCACAGCATC